>NC_079452.1:56132045-56436977 GCF_903798145.1 Danio aesculapii
AGAGCTTCACAGTTTTTCTAGCCTCTCTTTTAAAGGGTTTCACACATTGGTCATATTTATTTTCAAGAATAAGGTCCAAGATTTATAGAATATAAATTACTTGTCAAATGTTTTCTCTTTTTGAAAACGATGCAGTAGCGAAAGATAGCTTTCACACACCAGGATTCAGCTTGGGCTTAA
The DNA here is from genome assembly GCF_903798145.1 of Danio aesculapii. NCBI lineage: Eukaryota > Metazoa > Chordata > Actinopteri > Cypriniformes > Danionidae > Danio > Danio aesculapii. Next base: position 56,132,226 of record NC_079452.1, read on the forward strand.
GGCCTTTTTCAATGGGTTATTTTCACTATTTATGATGGCATAGCAGTCGTAATAGGACAAATGAGCTTGTGTATGGAACAAATTCTGGACCTTTGTTAGTGAGGGGTGGGTCTTTCGAACCACCCGAAGAACCCCCCTGGCTACGGGCCTGACTCACCTTCATGTAATTACAAACATTTATGGGTTACTTTTCATTTTGTTAAACACGAAAGAAGATATTTTGAGAAAGGTTGGAAACTTGTAGACTTTGACATCCATTGTATAAAAAAAAACGCTATGAAAGTCAACGGCTATCGTTTTAAAACTTTTCTTAAAATATCTTTGTTTAACAGAGAAAAAATGTTGCTAGATTTAGCAGCTTTTCAAACTACCCTAGCAAGATTTTTTAAAAAGCACTTGGCAACAAAATTAGCCATTTTTTTAACATTAATTTGGCTACTTGTAGCAACTCAACTAATGATTCAAATCATGGAAAAGGGTATAAACGGAGGTCGGAGCCAGCTCTAAGTGGGTGGGACTTGAGCTCCAAGTGGGCTGTATAAAACAAGAGTTTTTATTTATTTAATGTCTTGTACATGACACCAATATTGTGCTTTATGAGTGTCTACACCTACCTCAACCCTAAGCCCAATCTGACAGTAACCTGTGGTGGTTTATTAACGTCTAAACCTACCCTAACCCTAAACCCAACCTCACAGTAACCTGATGGGTTTTATTAATGTCTACTCCACATACACCACCTAAACCCAGCCCAAAGGTGGCTTAAATCTTTCCACTTGGAGGTCACCTAACCCATTCGTGGTGTAAAACCTCCCACTTGGAGGTCTTTGGGCTGCAGCGATACCTACTTAAAATCATGACTTCAGACTTTACTCAGCAGACTTTATTTTTACTCTATCTAACTCAGTAAACTCTATTTAACTCACCAAATAAATGATGAAGTGAAAATAAATGTCTAAAAAGTGGTATAAATATACTTTACAAATAAATAATTGGTGGGTTAAAGTATTGAAAATTAATATTATTTGCTCACCATGGCTGCATTTATTTGATCAAAATATGGTAAAACAGTAATATTGTCAAATATTATTACAATTGCTTTGTCTGTTATCATAAAAGTGTATAATATTTAAAAATAACAGATCCTTTTGAAACAATTCTAATCCTGCTAAAGTATTTTTCTGCATTCTTTGATGAATATAAACAGTATTTATTGTTTATATAATTGTTTTTTAAATGTTCTCTATATACGGAACATAGACTGTAGTGTATAGTGAGGACACTGATCTGATTAGTGGATTATAGTTTTTAAAGCTTTTCAAAAATATCAAATAAATGAAAGAAACAGCTGGACACAGAAGCTTCAGGAGTAGCCAATAGTGTTTTTTTGCACATCTGAATAGGCTTGAATGCATTTCTAGGACCCTCTGCATTTTTCGGATCCTGTTGTTCCTGATCTGTCCAGTAGGGGTTTGGCCAAAATTAAGGGGTCCTAGAAATCCTGAAACTGCAGCGTCTCTGGTTGTGCAGGAACACCAGCAATATTTGTTGGCTGAGTGCAACAGCAGTAACACACATTGGACATTTTTGGTGAAATAATTAAGAGAGCAACAGAACAAATCTTTGATTCAACTGTTTATTTGTTGATACGTTGTTGTTAACATATATAATTGCTAATTGTTAATCATATAGGAATTATTCAATAACTGCCAATATAGTTCTATAATTGAACACGTTGCAAATAAGAGTTTTGCAGAGATGGCCAGTCAATTTGACGAAATTCATTCATTATTTTATAGATCACTTAAAGATGCAGTTTTGAGTTGCGATTACATAATGTCATCATGCAATGATGTCAGAGTGTCAACTTTTAATAACAAATTATTTCAGCTTTAGCAACTTCCTCTGAAAATTAGTTGGCAACAGTGATTCTACTACTACGACTAGTGGACAACATCAGAGACGTAGATATAAACTGTCTTTGAGTACTCATGTCTGCATCTCTGTCGTCTCTGGCCTACAATAATAAAAATATATAAAATAATGATTCGAGGAATATCTGTTCATTGTTGGTGTATCTTATTGTAGTGCGTCAAATGGTGGGACAACTTGCCATTCATATCAAATTACACCCAGCACACTGCCTCTTTGAACTTTTACCTTCTGATCGACGCTACAGAGCACTGCGCACCAAAACAGCCCGACACAGAAACAGTTTCTTCCCTCAGGCAATACATCTCATGAACACTTGATGATAATAATTGTGGAACCAACATCACTACTTGCTATACACTTTTATACACATATACACTCATTTAACAACACACTTTACATGCCAATTTGCACATAACAGCTGCACATATAACGTTTTATATAGTAATATACCTGTACATACACTTGTCAATCTGTATATTTGCATTCACTATTTGTTTCTATTTTTTAAAATATATTTATTATCTGTTTTTTTGTCCTGTCTCTGTAATTCTGTTGCACTGTAGAAGCTCTGTCACAAAAACAAATTCCTCATATGTGTGAACATACCTGGCAATAAAGCTCTTTCTGATTCTGAAATATCAAACGGCAATAAACCAACAGTCCATTCAGTTCCCTGTGGACAAAAGAAACAGCCAACATGCATTTTTTTATATTCAGGAACTTGTTTCACTCGAATAAATGTTACAATAGAGAAGAAAAGTCTATCACAATGTGCATTTCATGCCAACTTCAAAGGCATAATATGTACGCTTTTTCAAATATCCCAAAACCAGTTGAACAGTGTTATATATTTTACTGGTTTATTTACTTATGGGTCGTTTCCACTGAGTGGTACAGAATGGTATGGTATGGTGCAGTTCGGTAAGGGTCACCTTTATCAGGCTTGTGTCTCCACTGCCAAAATGCCAAATAGTACCCTTTTTTCGACGTGGTGTACAACAGAACACTGCAGTTGACGTCATTCTCGCTTGAAGTTCACATATCATATGAGAAGCACTTCTTACTAAACAAATGCTTTATATACATAAATACTTATGTATACATGTTAATTACTAACCTTTCTATGAACAGGATTACTGATTACTGATAACTGATTATAGTTACAGATCAATGTTAATGCAAAATAGCCTAATGTAACATCTGCGATTATATTAATTAAATTAAAAATAATAAAACATTTATGTATACACATAGAAAATTATTGTCTCTAAAATTTTACCAATCACAAATAAAAATATATACAGTTTGGCCTTATTTGGGTTCACAAATGATACAAAACATATACAGTCAGTACAAACCTCTCATTTTTATTCTTCACCAGCACATGTCATGTTATTGTCAATAATCAATAATCACGTGCACGTTATTATCATCAGCAAGTTTTTTAATTCAAATATAGATGCTGGGCGAGCGAGTGTGAGCTCTGTTGAGAAAGTGAAACCGCTAACTCTTTTAGATGGCCTCGTAAACAACAACAGGACACATGCAGATTCTGCTTTTCTTCTTGGCTTTGTGGCTGTTCATCAAGATGATGACAAGATTAGTTTGAGCTCGGGTCGACCATGGCTTGTTATTATATGTATGTATTATTATAGTGTAATGTCTAGGCTGTGTATTTAAAAATGGCACTTTCTTTGTTTTCATTCTCCTGGCTTGTGTATGCACTAGTGATGTTTCTCTGTAACACAAAGCGTTCAGCTGCGCAGCTAGATCCGCCTTTTTGGTGTCCTTTTGTTGTGCTAGGTACCCCATACTGTACCAAAAAGTGGTACAGTATGGTTCACTTTTTTTGTACGCTTTGAGAATGAAAATGGACATAAAAGTATACCGAACCGTACTGTACCACTCATTGGAAACAAGCCATTACATTAAACTAAAACTAAAATGTTTCAAAGAATGTTAAAATCCTGGAAATAAGCAATTTAAATGCCATGCTAATGACAAACAGTGCTGTTTCTTCCCACTTCTCTCTTATTTCCTTCTCTTGCTTGTCCTCACTTTAACCACTTTCAGCTTTACTCTGCTTACTGCTGACATGATAATACGTTTTGAATACTTTAGCTTATCCTTTAACCTGATTTCTGAGTCCTGTAGGATGCAATGAAAACCACACCTTCAATCAATCTATGCTCAGTCACATCATCATCAAGATACATCTTTGTTTGTTGTGAATATGCACCCTCTAGTGGCGAAAATGAAAAAGCGTGCCTTTAAGTCTAACAGCATCTGTTTGTTTTAGGTTTTGAGCATAAGATCACAGTGCAAGCGTCGCCCAGTGTGGACAAAAGGAAAGGTCAGGGTAGTGAAAGCACCACTCCTCCAGCCAGCCCAGGGGTCATTCCTCGCCTCAGAGCCATTCGCTGTAAGTCAAGGCAAAGCCCACTGCATTGTTTTGGTTTTATGTTAAATAAAATAAATAAGGAACATAGTGCATTGCTGGACTCAGTGCAGGGGTGTCCAAACTCTGTCCTGGAGGGCTGGTGTCCTGCTGACTTTAGCTCCAATTTGCTTCAACACACCTGCCTGTACAGTAAGTGTGTAGTATATCTAGTAAGAGCTTGATTATCTGGTTCAGGTGTATTTGATTAAGGTTGGAGCTAAACTCTCCAGGACATTGGCCCTCCAGGAGTTTGGACACCACTGGTTTAACGCATACAACTGCAATATCATGTGTCAAGTATCATTACCCAGACACTTTAAAGTGTGTACTGTGTCTATGAAATGCAGTGTTTTAGCTTAGATTAAGTTACTTTTTTTAATCCATGCTTAATGTAAAGTTATGTAACAATATGCAGCAGAAAACAAGATGCTAACTATAATTAAGCAAACATAATTTTGAATTGTTCCTGATTGTGTTCATATTGTTTACATTCTTGTATGACAAATTATTAGTGACACCCAGCGATGGGAGGAAGACGTGGGGCCGTACGGCAGTGTGTAAGAAAGAGGAGCTGGGGACCAAAAAGAAGGGCCGAACATGGGGTCCAAGCTCCACACATCAGCGTGAGAGAGTCGGTGGAGAGGACAGGTAGACCAAAAGATAATCAGTTTTAAAATATATAATTACATCATTTGTTTGTATCCCAGAAGTACACCTATAATGTTGATAAAAGTTTTTGTATGTTGCAAGTTTGTAATTTTGCAAGTTTTGCAAGGCTTTAAAGAACTAAAATCTCATGAAGTAATCTAAAATGACACAATCAAAGAAAAAGAAGAAATAAACAAAAAAATCTAAACTATTTATTTAACTATTGTTTGTTGTATCTGTCAACACAATAAGTATATATTTATATAAGTATTTTAAAAGTGTAGGGAGGTTGACTCGATTATATAATTCATGGTGGTTGATGGCCATGGGTGGAGCTAAACAAATGTTGTGGTGCACTTTCCTCACTGCAACTTGCTGATTGGTGGAATTGTCTACAGCATTATGGGTAATGTAGTTGTTTTTCACTTCATACACTGGTAAGCATTATTGGTTGAATAATAATGCTCAACGAACGCATATACAACTTAAAAACCACAGGTGTGTTATCACTTATTTCATAATATATAACAAAAATTAGTGCATATTTTTATAATGTTTAATCAATTTGTACTTCCAGAACCTGACTGTTGTGGTTTATGCTAAAATGCTTTTGAATTCTTTCAAAAGTTGCAAAAGTGCAAAACCAGACATTTATAGCTGTAGTCTGGAATACACCACACAAGGTTTGCAGATTTTTGCCCTTATTTACAGTTTAGAGGAAATAATGTTAAGCCTAGTTCCCACTACAGGATTTTAAACATCGGCAGATCAATGTGCTGTTAACACTACATGACTTGATTTTGTGTCTTTAAATCGCTGTGGTGGACACGACACTACTTAAATGATCCACAAGAGGGGGATCACACACTACATCAGGGGTGTCCAAACTCGGTCCTGGAGGGCCGGTGTCCTGCAGATTTTAGCTCCAACTTGCCTCAACACACCTGCACGGATGTTTCTAGAAAGCCTAGTAAGTGCTTGATTAGCTAGCCCAGGTGTGTCTGATTGGGGTTGGAACTAAACTTTGCAGGACACTGGCCCTCCAGGACCGAGCTTGGACATGCCTGCACTACATGATCTGATAACAACTCCCTCCCAACAGCTCTGTCAAGCACAGCCAATGAAATGTTGAGGGAGAAGCCGGCAGACAAAGCGGAACACTATTGTCTGCTTGTGTGCTGATAACATCACTTACAGTGAATGAAGGGAATGTTTAAAAACATTGTCAGTCAGCTGATGCATAAGCAGATCAATCACTCTTCTGCAAGGTTCAATTGGATAGATGTGGCTTTAACACTAGAACTACAGAGGCAGTCAGAGAGTTTTTAATTTTTGTAATTTAATAACTCTTTGAAATAAAACTGACATATAATACCATGACTTTTACTAAATATCTGTGTATTTCTTATTAACATTGAGTATTTCTAGCTTTAATTACCATTTCGGTCTAAATGAATGCATGCATGTTTCCTGCTTTTTGCCGTGACTTTAAATATGCATGAAATATTTTTTGCCTAGCAACTTCCTGCCAACATAAACAAAACTTTCTGATTGCAAAAACTTAAATTTACCTTCAAAACAGCATATTCGGTGCCTGCTTATGAAAGTGAAAATAAAAGCGTGGCCCAGATCTTTGGTGGTGTTATTAGATGGTGTTACTAGATATTTATAGGCTGTATTACCAAATATATATTTTTACAGTAATGGTGTCATAAAATGTGATGACAGACATTCAAAGATTTATTTTAATATCTCAATAGAAGCTTTGAATGTAAATATGACGTGACAATCTGACGTCTTATATGAGAACGGTCAGAATGAATGCTATGGTAATTCTAATTTTGAGCTGATTTTACAACACACTTTATTCATTTGTTGTGTAACAAGGCATGTGTTTACATCATTGTGAGTGGAAGGACTTAAAAGCCTGATTGTGTATGATCCTCACTTTTAGGTGGGCAATTCCATTTTTATATTTAATTTATCAATTTTTAAAGTCAGCAAGTGTGTGATGTCAAGGTGTTGTTTCATGTAGTATATACTAGTCATTAGTTTCAACAAATGATCATTTTTTTAAGATTCTTCAACATTCTGGAAATTAAAATGATTATTTAGCTTATCTCAGTTCCAATTAGGAATGCACCTATATTTCCGTGGTGAAAAATTTTAAGCCACACACCAGACATGACAAGTGTTGCGCTATGAAACCCATCCATTTCAATGGCATGTGTGCACGCTGTGGTCAAAAATTCAAAATAGCTCAATTTTGAAAAATTTTGCTCTGCAGGTGTTCTACTCATTATCACGTATATTTATCTATGCACTAACAGCTCATGCTGTGTCACTGTTTATCACTGGAAATTTCCATGTAGTATACTTGTTCCTGCTGCTTTAATGCTACTGTGCTGTCATGGTAACAGTAAAATTATGAAATTACAATGCATGTTTGCTTTTTTTTGGATCAAGAATTTTTAGTTTTGGTGTTGGCCATTTTTCATTTTCTTTATTTGTTCAAATCAATCAATCAATCAATCAATCAATCAATCAATCAATCAATCAATCAATCAATCAATCAATCAATCAATCAATCAATCAATCAGTTTATCAATCAATCAATCAACCATACAATCAAAGAATGTCAATAATTTAATCAGCCAAACAGTCAGTCAGTGAGTCTATCGACCAGTTAATCAATAAATCAATAATTTTTGCTAATGATACTAATTATATAATGAATGATAATACTATTTTTTCCTTTTTACAGGCTAAAGTCTCTAGGGGAGGGCAAAGTGTGGTCCTCCAGTGCTCCAAATCTGGGGAAGTCCCCAAAACATGCTCCTATGACAGCTGGATTCTCAAGCCTAAATGAAATGGGTGAGTCTGAATCATGGTCAACATACAGACACAGTGAACCTGCCTCTGATCACCCACCAGACAACAACAAACACAAATTAGCTGAATTAGTTTGTCTTAGTCATTATTATTAAAACAAATTATTTAAAATGTGTTAAATTGACTGACGTCCTCATTTGTGGTGTGTAGAGGAGCACTGTGAGTTTGATGACAGTTCTCCAGGCCGCCTGGCTCCTGATCTGGGCAGTAACGGAGCAATGGAGGATGTGGGCTCGGGATCAGCAGGTTTAGGGTCAGGAATAGGCTCTCAGGATTCAGTTCGCCGCTGCAACCAGAGGAAGAAGAGTGACCTGCTGTTACTAGGCTGTGCCTCTCTACTGGCCGCTGTGGGCCTTGGTTCTGACATCCTCCAGTTGGGACGACAACAGGTACATGCTGTGAAAAAAAGAGAAAGTTACTAATGGAGGAAAAGAGTCTTGAGGATTGATTATAACTGCTCATAAACTGTTTGTTGTTGTTTTATAGTTTGAATCAATTTTATTATAATTTTAATTATCATAAATGCAACTAATATATTGATTAATACTGTTAACATCTAATATTAATATTTATTGTTATTATTTAAAGTAATTCATTTTTTTAAATAATCAGTGATCATTTCACAAAAATAGAATAGTTATATGTCTTTTGTTGCATTGGTATATTTGTGGGAAAGGCCAAAAATACATTGTATGGGTCAACATTATTGATTTTTATTCAGTAGTGCCAAATATCATTTGAATATTATGCAAATATTATGTTTCATGAAGATAAGGGGGGGGGGGGGGGGGGGAGGGGGAAGGAAAAAACAACATCAAGGATGTCTAAACTTAATTTTTAATTAGTAATGTGCATTACTAAGAACTTAATTTGCACAACTTTAAACATGATTTTCTCAGTATTACAATTTTTTGAACCCTCAGATTCCAGCTACTTTAAAATACAGGTAGTTATATCTGCCAAACAATAGCATATCACCAAAAAAACATACAAAAAACAATATATATATATACTACCAGTCAAAACTTTGGGGTCGTTTTTTTTCCATGTTTTAATTTTTTTAATAAAATGATTCTGTTCATTAAGACGACAATTATTAAATGTAAAATAAATTGTTGAATTATTAAATACTTATCTATTAAATATTTATTTTTTATTACTATTTTACTTTTATTACTATTACCATTAATAATAATAATAATAACAATAATAATTAATATTTGAGTGATTTTTGAAGGTTCATGTGACTGAAGACTGGAGTAATGAAGCTGAAAATTCATAATTAAAATCCCTGGAATAAATTATTAAATTAAATTATAAACTACTTTTGGCGGTTTATTTCATTGTGGCGACCCCAGATTACTAAGCCAAAAAGAAAATGAATGAATGAATGAATGAATAAATGAATGAATGAATGAAGCTACTTTTGAACAGTTATTTTATAGTGCAATAACATTTCACAATTATAGAATTTGTACTGTATTTTTGATGAAATAAGTGCAGCTTTGGTGAGCAGGAGAAGCTTATTTTAAAATATTAAACATAAAACATAAAAAATATTTAATTTTTTAGTCATACTATGATACTAAATTCAATATAAATGCATGTATAATATGTCATGCATTATATTTCAATTATTCTAAATGTAAGTATGTTTATAATAAACACAGCATGTTCCAAGCCATAAATAAAATTAACATGCCATTAACATTGTTCGTGTCAATTAATAACTCACTCTAAAGAAGAATTTAAATTCATTTTAAGGAGAGTTTTGTAATGATGGACTCTGTACAACCGAACACTTTTAATGGGCCATAATTGTTGACTCAGTAGCGGATATTCATATTCCAAACATAGTGAAAAACCCTTCAACATTTAAGCAGCGTAACAAGATCTAGTAAACGATAAATATATAAATATACACGTGCCACTCTTCTTTACATACAAACAAAACTTTATATCTTTAAATATAAACAAGACTTTAGCTTAAAAGACTGATGATTTTCAAAAACATACATTTGAAGTTTGTTGACATTTATTCGTTTAGTATTGGACATTACATTGCACTGCTGAGCCATTCATTCACCTGTGTTCAGATGAATCAAGATGAGCAGGACGTGCGAGAGGAGCAGCGCAAGAAGAAAGAGGGCCTGTTCCAGCGCACGGGTCGATTCAGACGCAGTACTTCTCCACCCAGCCGCACACTCTCCCTCTCCCTGTCCCACAACCGCCATCACGACTCCATCCTGCCCAGCATGGACCCATCTCCATCAGTCACCCTCCTGTCCCTGTCCTCCCTTTCTGACTGCAACTCCACCAAATCCCTGTTGCCTTCTGATCCTGATGATTTTGCCCCGACCCCTAGTAGTGCCCTTCCGGTGGTGTCACCCGCACCGGCATTAAACCCTCTGCTGGACCTGAGGGCGGAGAGCTTTAAAAGAGAGCCCAATCAGTCCCTCACACCCACCCATGTCTCAGCAACCATGGCATTAAACCGTGGGCACCGGCGGACACCCTCTGATGGAGCCATTCGTCCTCGAGCACAGACGGTTGTGGGGCATCGCCGGACCCCTTCTGATGGGAGTATGCCCTTCCCCACTGCTCCTGCCCCGAATATTACACCATATACAGGTATGACATTTGGCTCAAATTTAATTGCATTTTTATTTTTGCGTGAAGTAATAAAAATACCTGCATGATAAAGTATTTTTACACAGTGGTGAATGGCACAATATTTTTATGACAAGACATGAAGAAACAAACTAAAAAATTGCAACAAACTAAATCCAGAAGAACTGTGGAAACATCTCCAAGACAAAAAAGTGTCGCCAAATGTTGATTTTATTTAGTTAAGTAAGGGATAAAGTACGTCCAGTCGGTTGTTATCACAGAATAAAGCACAACAGACTTATCGGCAGCTCAACGTGAAGCCGAGAGTTGATGTAAAAAACTGATAGGGCTTTATCTTGCAAAAACAACCGCCTGGATGTACTTATGTATCTCGTTTATTACACAGCTACTTGCCATAAAAACAAGACACAAAACACTGCTGTGAACCACAATAGTTTATTAATTAATTGAAGACAAAGCTTACAGAAATGAAAATGGCTGAAGGGAGCATACGCTAATCTACATATTATTCAGTCACAAGATGCGCTAAACAATTAACCCTTTCATGCGTACAATAATACCAATGTGATGGGCCTTGGCTGGTCCCTAAAGCATACGATCAAACTGGTGTGTTTAGAACGTTCAGAGCGAAATATAGATATAGCTGAATATTGCCCAGTAGCAGTATCACACGTGTAGTAGTGCAATATGGCTGTATATCGGCACTGGTGGGAGGCATGCATTGGCTCGAGGCCGCAGGCTGAGTGCCCCCCACCAGTGCCGATATACAGCCACATTGCACTGCTTCGAGTGTGATATTGCGTTTATACAACAGTTTGATGGCATAATCATGTGTATAAAAAATAAATCAAACACGGAGACTATCAAAAACCTTTTGTAAGAGGAGCTACTTTCTTCCGCCATTCATTCACATCTGCAGTTTACCATCAGAACAGCAGAACCCGTTGCCAGTTCACAAACGTCACTGGAGAGCTAGTATTTGAATGTTTCTCTAGAGTAATATCTAAAGTGATGACAAAACAGGTGATTTTGCTCACGTTTTTAGATTATAAGGCTAAACTGCATGAAATGCCATCAATCTACAGAGATCTCCCATTATTTCTCTGTTGCAAATGGGATATCACAGAAATTAACCCTAAAAAGCCAAAGCAAAGCCAACACTACCAATTTCTGTGGTATAAATAGAGCAGTACAAAATACAAAAGAGAAAGAAATCGAGTCAGAATGTCAATAACCTGAGTTGTAATGATTTGTTTAGCTGTAGTTTGAAACTTTAGCTGAGAAGATGCTGTTTTTCTTACCTAAGGTAAAACTTATTATGCAGTCTCTGTCACCATCTCGTGGCGGAATGTCAACCGTCACTTTCTTTGGTCTGCTCTCACAGCATAATGGTGGCCGATGCGCTCAATCCGATGCTCTGAAATTATACATATTTTAAAGTAGGCACTATCCTTAATAACAAACTGCATAGTTGCAATCTAAACAACTACATTCTCTCCTAAAAAAAGCCTTAAAAGTACATTATGTTGTCCAACAGCTGCAATATTTGTCAAACTGCAGAGTGTTTGAATGCTTGTTGCTGAATGTAGGAGGAATAATACATAAGAGTGAAGAGGCTGGACTAGTGCTGTTATTGCAGAATATCGCACGGCTATCAGCTAATCAGATTCAAGAACCAGACAGAACTGTTGTATAAATATAAGTATATAGCAGACACATACATGCATATTTCATGATTGACATTTAAGAATCTTTCACGTTGTTCATGTGTTTTCCTCCAGGTTCTCGAGAAACTCTTGACATTCCTCGTCTGCCGGACCCATCCATGATTTTCCCCTCAGCACTTCGGCGCAAACCCGCACCTCCCATCCCCATGCCTGAGCCAGATAGCCATACGGGCACTCTAGAGCGACCCAAAACCCTGGAGTTTGCTCCTCGTCCTCGTCCCACCCCAGCCCGTGCCCGTCCAGACCCCTGGAAACTGTCTTCTCTGTCCCAGACCCTCAGCTCTTCTCCGGGCAGCAGCTGTGACAGTCCGCTGGGTTCAGGTGACAGCGGTGTCAGTGCCGGCACCGGCGGCGTCCATCAGAGCCTCCTGGACATGGACATGGAGGGCCAGAGCCAGGACAGCACCGTCCCCCTGTGCGGACAACATGCAAAGGCCACTCTCTGCGCTCAGCATTTCTCATAGAAAGACCCTCAGTGGCCAAGGTTTTTTCTGCGTGATCCCAGCAGACCACAGTCTCTGGCAGCTCCTCTGGAAAGCAGAACCTGATTTTAGCAAGCGCAACATGTTCCTGGATCAACATCGTTGATGATCACAGAACAACATTCCAATTATCCAATCAGATTTGAGGGAAAACTCACAGTCTCTTTAAAGGATTAGTTCACCTAATGATTTTACGCATCCCCTTCTTATACAAGATGTTCATGTCTTTATTTTGTCCTAAAATAAATAGGTTTTTGAGGAAAACATGCAGCAATTTTCTCCATAGTGGAACTCTGTGGTGGATTGAACATCCAAACTAGGGAATTGGGTGCAGCTTTAAAAATAATTTAAAGGGATAATTCTCCCAAAAACGAAAATTCAGTCCTTTTTTACTCATTCTCCACTTGCTAAGCTGAATGGCTTATTTTATTTTCTTAGACATATCAAGATAAGTGCATAAAGGTCTCTCTCTCCCACTCTCATAGACACACACACGCACGCTATACTCCATATAAAAGACAGAAACCAATTTTTTTTATTATTGCAGTGGATGATCAACAGTAAAAATTATAAATGGTACCTCGTCCAAACCAAGAAAACAAGCAACAATCAAGAATGCATGATTATGTGGTGTCATGGCTTTGTAATCAAAAAATGTCATTATAATGGAAGTAAATGGGGCAAAAATAGTCACAAACATAACGAAAGGGTAGTAAATTTGTCGAAAGTGTATGGTTGATGTACATTCACCAGCCACAAAGATGCTCTTCTGCATACCTCGGTTGTAACGAATGGTTATTTGAGTTACTGTTGCCTTTCTATCAGCTCGAACCAGTCTGGCCATTCTCCTCTGCCATCAACAAGGCACTTGCGCCCACAGAAATGCTGCTCTGTAAACCCTAGAGTTGGCTGTGCGTGAAAATCCCAGTAGATCAGCAGTTTCTGAAATACTCAGACCAGCCCGTCTGGCACCAACAACCATGCCACGTTCAAAGTCACTTAAATCACCTTTCTTCCCCATTCTGATGCACGCTTTAAACTACAGCAGATTGTCCTGACCATGTCTACATGTCTAAATGCATTAAGTTGCTGCCATGTGATTGGCTGATTAGAAATTTGAATTAATGAGCAGTTGGACAGGTGTACCTAATAAAGTGGCCGGTGAGTGTATATGCATTAAAATAAAATTTGTCACCAAAAATAATTCCGCTAGCCGAAACGCAGTAAAATTTATGACCAAATTAAGACTCAAAATCACCACAGAGTTGATGAAAACCCAACAGCACATAAGGGTTAAACGTTAAAAATAATAAGTAAAAAAAGATGAGCTTTTGTGGTTTAAAAGTACATAATTATTATAAAAAAAATTTTTTTAAGAAAGTAACAGATTGTTTCACTAGGAAAACTTTTTTCTGTGGATTGGGATCATTTAGAACCTTTTGAAGCTTCAGTTTTGAAAGTTAAAACTACTGAGCACCATAGAAGTTCACAATATGGAGAAAAATTCATTATGTTTTCCTCAAAAACCTTTATTTGTTTTCAAAGTGAACTAATTCTTTAAATTCAGGCTTACAATCAGGGTTAGGTGCTTCTACACCATTGTTAATCATCTTTAATTATCCTCAGATTTTCAGAATAATTTATAAGTAGGTTAGGTTTATGGGTTTGTATTTCATTTTTGGACAGACAAGATTCTTTTTTCAGTATCAACAAAATATGTTGTTCCAGGAACGCGCCTGACTCTGCAAGATCAGGATGTGTGTGTCCTGAAAAAGCTGCCCTCTGCAGTGGCTAAACAGACGCCTTGAGGATGGGTTAAGAGCTTGATTTGTTCATCTCAGCCCGTCCGCAGTGACTCATTGTCTTTGAGTTTAATGGTTGGTTAAGTGGGGCCAACAGTGAGAAGCTTTATTACACAGAGCAGAAGAGGCCAGTCTATAACTTCTGTAGCTCTGTGATCCTCTTGTTTGTCATTATCTCTGTTATCACAGGCCTGTCTCTCTCTCTTTCTCTCTCTCTTGCATCTTCGTCATCATGGTCTCCGTATACACACAACCTCAAAGAAAAATGACCAATAGTTTTTTGGCATCATTCCCTCCAGTGTGTACATTGTTCGGTGATGCTTTCCGTGTTTATTATCAGGAGATTGGTGCATGCAGGTAACTGCGGTGACACAGGGAGCTCTTTTTCATTGTAATATATTGATACGATAAGACTATAAGAATTTTATATTTTTCTTTTTTTGGAAAAAAATCTAAAAAAAAATGCTATCAAGGACTCATCGCACGAACTAATCAGAGTCCAAATGTGAAGCTTGAGCAGATGCTTATCCTTTATGTGTGGTACCTGGCGTAAGGGTCAGAAATGAATGGGGGCTTGAGGCAAAGTTGCACCACACATTTAAAAAATTTACATTTCCTCACATTTATCACAGTCTAGCGATTCTAAACTTTAAATTTCTCTTGTCTGTTGAGCTTAAAAAAAAAAGATATTCTGAAGAATGTTGGGGAAAAAGCTATGTTTCCATCCAAATATGGGAATTAGACTTGTGCTCAAAACATGTTGTGAAATTTCTTTTTATCAGTGGTTAGCACTGTCGCCTCACAGCAAGAAGGTTGCTGGTTCGAGTCCCGGCTGGGTCAGTTGGCATTTCTGTGTGGAGTTTGTATGTTCCCCGTGTTCACGTGGGTTTCCTCCAGGTGCTCCAGTTTCCCCCACAAGTCCAAACACATGCACTATAGCTGAATTGAATAAGCTTTTGGTTGTAGTGTATGTGTGTGAATAAGTGAGTGTGTATGGGTGTTTCCCAGTACTGGGTTCTAGGTGTAAGGGCATTCGCTGTGTAAAACATATGCTGGATAAGTTGGCGGTTCATTCTGCTGTGGCGACCCCTGATAAATAAAGGAAGTAAGCTGAAGGAAAATGAATAAATAAATAATGGCAATAATCTCTCATCTCACAACAGAGGTATATAATAATAATTCTTCTTCTTCTTATTATTATTCATTCATTAACTTTATCTGCTTTTCCGGGGCTGGGTCACGGGGGCAGCAGTCTTAGAGAACCCCAGAGTCCCCTCTCCCCAGACACTCATTCCAGCTCCTCCAGGCGAGATTCCGAGGTGTTCCCAGGCTAGCTGAGAAACATAGTCCCTCCAGCGTGTCCTGGGTCTTCCCTGAGGCCTCCTCCCGATGGGACATGCCTGGAACACCTCCCTAGGTAGACGTCCAGGAGGCATCCGAAACAGATGCCTGAGCCACCTAAGCTGACTTTGCTCAATGTGGAGGAGCAGCGGCTCTACTCTGAGCTCCTCACCCCATCTATAAGCGTGCGCCCCGCAACCCTGCGAAGGAAACTCATTTCGGATGCTTGTATATGAGATCTTGTCCTTTCAGTCATGACCCAAAGCTCATGACTATAGGTGAGAGTTGGAACGTAGATTGACCGGTAAATCGAGAGCTTTGCCTTTTGGCTCAGCCCCTTGACATTGACCGCGTTACTGCTGCCGCTGCACCAATCCACCTGTCAATCTCACGCTCCATCCTTCCTTCACTTGTGAACAAAACTTCAAGATACTTGAACTCCTCCACCTGGGGTAAGGACTTTCCTCCAACCTGGAGATAGCAAACCACCTTTTTTCGGTGGAGCACCATGGAGGTGCTGATTCTCATCCCAAACCACCCCAGTACATGCTGAGGGTCCATGTTCGATGAAGCCAACAGAACAACAATAATAAATTATTAATAGCAATTGATGTTTAACCCAGTAGACACCACAAAAAAAATAACATAATAATTCTTAAAACTACTCTTATGAAGCAAAAAACTATTTCTTAAAGCCAGATATTGCCTCTTAATGGAAAAGGTCATTTCTGACCCAGTTTGGCACTTTCCATGAGTATGGTACACTTTGAGGCCTCATTAATAATACCTTGTACAGAGGCATACATTACATTCATTCTTTTATTCCATCTTAAATTGTTATTTTGACTTTTTTTTAACTTTATTTTATAACTTTATTTTATAACTTTATATTTTTTACTGTATCCAACTAATTTAAAAGATACCGCATTGTTACATTATTTATTTTACATTTAAATGACCATAAATTTTATGGTCCATAAATTTGCTATTATGAATTATAAAGCTTCGGGTTATGCTATTTTTAAATATATATATATACAGTTGAAATCAGAATTATTAAACCTCCCTTGATTTTTTTTCTTTTTTAAATATTTTCAAACGATGTTTAACAGAGCAAGGAAATTTTACAGTATTTCCTATAATATTTTTTCTTCTGGAGAAAGTCTTATTTGTTTTATTTTGGCTAAAATAAAAGTTTTAAATGCTTTATGAACCCTTTAAATGTCAATATTATTAGCCCCTTTAAGCTATTTTTTTCGACTGTCTACAGAACAAACCATCGTTATAGAATAACTTGCCTAATTACCCTAACCTGCCTAGTTAACATTATTAACCTAGTTAAGCCTTTAAATGTCACTTCAAGCTGTATAGAAGTGTTTTAAAAATATCTTCTCTCCGTTAAACAGAAATTGGGAAAAAAAAATTGATAAAAAATAAAAAAATAAAATAAATAAAAAACAGGGGGGCTAATAATTCGGGGGGTTTAATAAATCTGACTTCAACTGTAATTTAATGTCTGTGATGTTTGCTAAGGCCTATTTATTTGGGCAGAGATGCAGTAAAAAAGGCTATTTCTCCAGTCTTCGGTGTCACATAATCCTTGATCTGGTGCTCAAAAAACATTTATCATCAATGCTGAAATAATGGTGCTGATTAAAAACAAACGAATGAATAGAACACCAACATTTTTTAAATAATATACATTTTGTAACAAAGTCTTAAACATCACTTTTGATCAATTAAATACTTTCTTAAAAGGGTCAGTTCACCCAACAATTCAAATTCTGTCATCATTTACTCACTCTTCACTTCTTACAAGCCTGTTTTCAAACCTTTTATTGAACACGAAGATATTTTAAAGAAAGCTGGAAATCTGTAACAATTGACTTCCATAGTAATGTCTTTTAAGTCAATGTTACAGGTTTCCAGCGTTCACAAAAGTTACAAATCATACCGGAAATGATTAATTCAGTTCATAACAGTTTCTTTGACCTCCTGATGTCAACGTTTTCTGAAGGGTTTTGTACCCTATTTGTGGAAAGTGCCTCTTATCCAGTAGCCATGCTCCGCTCATTTCTCCTCTTCTCTTCTGGAGTGTTTACTTCCCCCTCTTGTTGTAAAATCATCGGAAAAGCCTCAACACAACGTCAGCTCCTGTGAGCATTTTGAGGAGAAATGAAAAACAAAACAAAAAGGGGATTTTTTTTTTTGTAACAATTGGCAATAAAGAGCAAACATGTACTACCTGTTTTTTATAAGCGTGTACCAGACAGACACTTCCGTTCCTCCTCGAGTGATGTTCTTCCTCCACCTACTGATCAATTCAGCCGAAGAGAAAGGAACAGTGTGTATGTGCTAAACCACATCTGACCAGTGCGTCACCACAGAAAGCCTTTTGAAGGACACCGTTATGTCAGGCCACATGTGGCCAGATGCTTGATGACATTGTATTTGTGCAGGGAAGACCGGACGTTCTTTTGACGGCCTGAGAAACGCACACTGGAGGGGTTTCAAATTTGTTGTGATGAACCGTTAAACCTGGTAGTAGACAGTATTTTTTTGACTGTCCACCAATGAGTATGCTTGTAAGTGTGCGTGTGGGAGAGGATGATAGGTGTGTGTGTGTGCGCATGTGTTTTTGTGTTTATTGTTATCATTTGTATGGGGTAATTCTCTGTGCAGGGGTTGACCAAACCCCAATCCCTTATTTCCTGTGTGAGGAACACTAAGAGTATTTATTAAAATAATTGTTACAAGCAGCGGTGTGTTGGTTTTGAAAGACATTTTCTGTTCTTTAATGTTTGTTTGGGTTTTATGACTACGCAAGGTCTTGTTAAAAAGACAATATAGTTGTTTGTACCTGGTGAAAAAAGCCCAACCTAAGCTGATTGGCTGGTTTTAGCTGTTTTTTTGTTCAACATTTATTTAAATACTATATATTTTTTACTTTTTATTATTATTATTAATAGTAATAACTTTAAATATTCTTCAAGCTAGGTTTTTTCAGGTTAAATGACTTTATAAAAAGTATTTGATAAATTTGTAAAGGTGGTAATCAAATATATATTTCATATTGGGAATTAAAGGCCGGCATGGTGGCTCAGTGGTTAACACTATATATATATCAAGTCAAGTCAAGTCAAATCAAGTCGAGCTTTATTGTCATTCCGCTACATGTGTGGACATACAGAGGAACGCAATGTCGTGTCTCGCAGGATAATGGTGCTACATAGATTAATCATAAATACAAACACAACACTGGACATAAGAACTATTATGAAAACCTGCATAACTAGCATATACTATAAAATTAATACTATAAAAAATACTTAAACTATACACATAAGACAGGCTATACGAGTACTTTCACATAAGACTGAACAAAGTTGTGCAGGATATTGTGCAAGAGAGATATTAAAGGTGAATATTGTGCAAAGAGGTATTTAAGGTTTAATATTGCACAAAAGTTATGTGTATGTGTGTGTGGGGAGCGGGGGGTTGCTACTAAGTAGTGCATTTATAAATATGATAATACATTTTAATTATTTAACTTTAAAAGTAACAGTTTGCAATATCGCACAGCATTGCACAGATTATTTTTACAGGTAAAATAACTGGAATGAAAAGAATGACATTTTTAAATAAAACATTTATTTATTTATTTTATATATTTTGAAAATCAGATTGATTTTTACTTTTTTATGTGCTTTATTATTGGTTTAGCATTTTTATACATTTATGCATAATCTTAAATTTTAGAATAAAAAGTTGAAAATGACAATAAAATCAATAAAAATAAATAAATAAAATCACTGACATGGTAAAGATTTGATGTTCATATCACTGAAACTTCTGGAGAAATTTTGGAGTAAATATCTATTTTCTAATCATTCAAATTTATTATGATAAAAATTTGTATGAAAAAAAAACAAGCTAATTTTACACAGTTTTAAATTTTATACAGTTGAAGTCAGAATTATTAAACCCCCTGAATTATTAGACCCCCTGTTTATTTTTTCCCCAATTTCTGTTTAACGGAGAGATTTTTCAACACATTTCTAAACATAATAGTTTTAATAACTCATTTTTAATAACTGATTTATTTTATCTTTGCCATGATGACAGTAAATAATATTTTACTAGACATTTTTAAAGACACTTCTATACAGCTTAAAGTGACATTTAAAGGCTTAACTAGGTTAATTAGGTTAACTAGGCAGGTTAGGGTAATTAGGCAAGTTACTGTATAATGATAGTTTGTTCTGTAGACTATCGAAAAAAATATATAGTTTAAAGGGGCTAATAATTTTGACCCTAAAATGGTTAATAAAGCATTTAAAACTGCTTTTATTTTAGCCAAAATTAAACAAATAAGACTTTCTCCAGAAAATAAAATATTATCAGACAAACTGTGAACATTTCCTTGCTCTGTTAAACATCATTTGGGTAATATTTAAAAAAGAAAAAAAAAAATCGAAGGGGGCTATTAATTCTGACTACAACTGTATATATATATATATATATATATATATATATATATATATATATATATATATATATATATATATATATATATATATATATATATATATATATATATGCAAGGCAAGGCAATAACCCATCAAAAAAGGCTTTAAAACCAAGCAGAATCGTCTGTTGGCTGTCGCTTAGGTGTGACTTCAGCTAATCAGTTTTGGCCAATGCTTCATTTTACAGTCTGATGAAGTCATCTTTCTCTACTGCATTGTTTTTAAACAGAAAACATTTACAGGTAACCTATTCTTTAAAAACAAAATTAGCAATAAAATTGTGTGAAGCACCAAAAGTAGACCATATTGAAATTGATTTGAATACTATTTTGACTATTGTTGTTATCCATGAAATTTTAAAATGTACTTTTTTTTACAGGAGAGGCTAGAAAAATCATGAAGCTCTACATTATTATTACTATTAAGTTAGAATTTTTAATCATTTAAATGGCCAAATTCTGACTAAGGAAAGTTGAATATGCTGGACAGTTTTTTTTATTTGCCTAATAAATGACAAAAGACGACAGTTTTAAATTTAAAACTTTAAAAGAATCCTATTTTTTTCTAATGATATATGATGTAATAAATATGTATTTTAAAAATAAGTATTTCACATGTCTGTATTATAAATCTTCAGAAACTATTTTTGGTGTATCAAAAAGTGTGGTTAAGATGATGGTCCGACAGGCCAATCCAGCTAAAATTAGAGCTTAAAATGTCACTAAAATGCAGTATTTAAATAGAAAATGAGGCGAATAACCGAAAAAAAAAACACCCCTTTCACCAGGCTGGCTACAGTCCTGTATAAATATATTTAAATATGTAAACGTGTAAATACAGTGTGAAAAATAAAACATTAAACAATAGTAAAAATGATATTTTATAGCTTAATACTCTTAAATATTATTTTTGTACCAGATAAATTCGGTCATTATCAAGACCATTGTGTCTTTTACATTTTAAGGTTTGGGGCCCTCGCAAAAGGAAAAACGTTTTTGGTGGGTTCATGGCATCTAAAACCATTGAAAATCCCTGCATTTCCAAAAATGTCCACTAGATGTCGACCCCCACTGCAAGTTCAACAATAATGGCGCAACAAATTTGGGGAGTTTTGTGTGTTTTTATTTATTTTTTACTAAAAATAAATAAGCTTTATTATTGAATGTATTTTTTTTATATCTAAAATAAAGTTATGTTAACTGAAATGGTATACTTTAAGCTTTAACAAAATTTGACAATAACATGACTCAAGAAACAAAGCTGTTTTTCTGTCTCCATCGTGCACGTGCTCGGCTGCGCGCGCTCACAGACACTGGTCTGTTTAACGTTACATCAGCGATTGTTCTCTGAGGACAACGAGAAGAAACCGCACTGATTTGCTTTCCACTCAAAATAATTCGTGGACACAGAAAAGGCTGTGTATGTGTGTGACAAAATTATTTATAAACTACAACTAATTTATTGTCATTCGGACCTCCGAACTGTGTAAACACAGCCTACCTAAACTGGGACTGGGCCAAAAGATGACTAAATATGGCAAGCTGTTTTATGACATTTCATATATTGAACAGATCCAATAGCAAATTGTTATGCTACTAGTAAGTATTTCTCATCTGCTGGTATTTCTTTCAATAGGTATAGCACTTGGCTAGCGCTGTTATTTAGTAACTAGACCTGCATTTAAAGGAGCTGTATGCAAGTTTTGGATTCCTCTAAATCATAGAAATACCATACTATTTCCAGAAAATTATGAAACATGCTAAGTGAGAATATTTGTTTTTCTGAAAAACAAGTCAGTTTTCTCCTTTGAAAATGGTCATTCAGAATTTATGTCTTTGTTTTGGTCTCTATAACACAGTCACTGCCAGTTTACCTAATAATATTTAAGCAACCTGTGTTCCCTCAGTGGAAAACCGCATTTCATTTCAGTCACGAAGGCTGCATCAATGTATATGACCGCAGCTAAAAACACGGTCTCTGTAGGAGAGCTGCAGCCTCCAAAATGAGACAGATTCAGACTTATAAATCCACACATGGTGGATTTCAATTAGCAAAAAGTATAAATATTCCAAATGTAAACATCAGATGAGCAAGATACATTGTAACACCACGTCCCAACAACATGAGATGCACAAGATTCCAGGAACAAGCCATTTGACTGTCTGCACCAGATGCAACACAGCAGAAACATTTAAATACAGGCATTCAGAGGCACATAATTCACTGCACCCAAATGGTAAAGCTTATAATCTAATTAATACATATTGACAACATAGGCTCATTCTGAAAACGTAGCCCTATAATAGTTTCTGGAGATCGTCAATTAGGTACATATATGGCTGCATTTTATTTTTAAAACATTCGGTACCGGGCGGTAGGACGCCATTCCTTTTTGCGCTTACCAGCTGACCGCTTGCCTCCGTATGGACGTTTTTTCCTCTGTAACCAGTTTGTCCCGTTAGCTCGCCATGTACGTCGACGGACTTGAGATGCAGAGGAGTTGACAAGGTTTGAGTCTGGTGAAGAGCAGTTCCAGTAAGCAGGTAAGACAAAAACATAAGGCAAACAATAAAACAAACAAGTAAATAACAGGGTGAGAATGTGGTAAAAATCTGAAAATGTGGTAAAAACCAGACGAACGCTTTTCTTTTTCTGGATTGCTTTTGAAAACTGTTGGTTGGGTTTAGGAAAGTGGGTGGGCGGGTCAACCAATAAAATTGTTGGGGAAATAATTTAGGGAACAAGATGGGTGGGTCAGGCGATTGGCCGGTCAGTCAGTCAGTCAACAGCGGCCTCTGGTGGATTTACGCAAGAACAGCAGGCACAAATGGCATTCGCGAGAGAAATTTGACATCTCAAAAAGCTTACACAGCAGCCTCTTGTGGATTTGCGAAAACAAAAACTGAAAAAAAACCCGTTCCTCCTAGGATGTATTTTACAGTCTCCAGAAATGTATATAGAGGTACATTTTTAGAATGCGCCTGGGTTGTACATAGTAGTTAAGGCCACCTAATATAAAGTACCATTCAAGAGTCCACACACTTAGCTGATGATTGCTCACGTTTGCAGGGTGAGAGGGGAGTTTGAGCTCAGGTAGATCTTGATGAACTCCCCCCTGCTTAGGGTGTGTGAGGAAACCGGAGAACCTGGGGAAAACCCACGCGAGCACGGGGAGCACAGAATTGTCAACTGGTTTAGTAAGGACTTTATAAGGGGACATTCTTGCTGTGAGGCAACAGTGCTAATCACTGGGCCGCCGTGTTGCCCATCTGGAAAGGAGAGGGAGTAGGGGTGGGTAGGGGGGGATTCTTCAAAACAAAGATATTGAGTTACGAAAACTGATTCATCTTATTGGTGAATCAATCTTAGGCTAATGCGGGCCAGCCATTTATAAATAAACTGCACTTATCAATATAAAGACCAATAAGTTTTTTGTTATTCAATGAAGTTAATATCAGAAAAAATGAGGCTCAAAAACAGAAATATCTGATCATTGCCCATTAATTTTACGTTTACATCATCAAAACATCAACTGTGTTTCTGTGCCGATTGGACTTGATTGGCATGAAAGGAGCAATTAAGCAAATAGAATCATTTGGCCTAATAGTGGAAAAGCGGCTTGGGTGTTTATCGACTTCTAGGCCAGTTGACCAATCAGAACACATAGGCCCTGTTCGCACCTGGTATTAAGATGCATTTTCTTAGATCACACGTGAACAAACGAGACACATTATAGTTCATACCTGCCATTTAAATGCGTCTCTTTTGACCATTTCCAACCACTTCTCCGATGATGGAAGATCTGTGGGCGGGTGTTGAATTTCTTTCTTAAACACTGTGAAAGCTAAAGCACAATTTTCATAGTTTACACAAAATAAAAATCTTATTTAAAAGTAGCAGAACAATTAAAAACCTTCATAAATAGGTGACTTTTTCACTAATGAAATTATAGATAATTGATTTATTATATTTCCAATCAACTCCTACTATGCCCAGATGAAAATGCAGCTTAATACCAGGTGTGAACAGGGCCGTATTACTGAGGAAAGGGCTTCGTAGAACTAGGAACAGTTCAACAGACAACAGACTAAGGCTGTATCTGAAATTACCCCCTATACCAGGGGTCACCAATCTCATTCCTGGAGGTCCGGTGCCCTGCAGGGTTTAGTTCCAACTTGCCTCAACACACTTGCCTGGGTGTTTCAAGTAGTAAGACCTTGATTAGCTCGTTCAGGTGTGTTTGATTAGGGTTGGAGCTAAAATCTGCAGAACACCGGACCTCCAGGAACAAGTTTGGTGATGCCTGCCCTATACCCTTAAATAGGGCTGTCACGGTGGCGCAGTGGGCAGCACAATGGCCTTACAGCAAAAAGGTCGCTGGTTTGTGCCCTGGCTGGGTCAGTTGGCATTTCTGTGTTCTGAGTTTGCATGTTCTCCTCGTGTTCACGTAAATTTCCTCTGTGTGCTCCGGTTTCCCCCACAGTCCAAAGACATGCACCATAGGTGAATTGAATAAATTAAAATTGGTCGTTGTGTATGAATAAGTGTGTATAGGTGTTTCCTAGTGATGGGTTGCTGCTGGAAGGACATTCACTGCGTAAAAAATGTGCTGGATAAGTTGGCGGTTCATTCCGCTGTGGCGACACCTGATTAATAAAGGGACTAAGCTGAAAAGAAAATGAATGAATGACCCTTAGATAGTGCACTAGTTAAGGGAGCAGCCTTATCTAGTGGTGGTGAAATCATAGTGGATGTTCTGAGCACTCAATCAATCGTGCAATGCACCACAATAACGAGTGAATAACCATGTACACTGAACATCTAGAAAATACCAATATACACTGTGAGAGTTTTGCACAGTGAATGAATTTTCACATCTGAGCACAATATGGCATCCACAGCAGAATCCCCTTGGTATACGTTTCAAAATAAAATATTCATTCATTCATTTTCTTTTGGCTTAGTCCCTTTATTCATCAGGGTTCGCGAGGAGAACATCACGAGGAGAACATGCAAACTCCACATAGAAATGCCAACTGACCCAGCCGGTACTCGAACCAGAGACCATCACTGAGCCACCGTGTCGCCCTAAAATATAATATTTAATAAAATTAACATTTGCATACAAGACAGAAATCAAAATACATAAAAGGCAGCTTGCTAAGTGTTAAATAGCTGTTACGGGGTCTGACAGAGAAGAAAATATAATCTGTCTGAGGGATTTATTAATCAACAAAGCACAAACAAAACTTTTTTATAGATAAATATACCTAAAATATGTAGTTATTTTGGTAAGAGCTCTAGTATGTATTGAATAAATACAATTATAGTAAGTATTAAATATGTAGGAGTATCTAATAAATAAGTACTAGTATAATGAGAGGTATTAGTATCTAAGAAATAAGAAAAAGTACCAAACTTAAAACTACTATCTTAATAGATTGAGCAGTTGATATCTCATAGATGAATCCCAATATTCCCCGATTTCAGCTGACTATCTTAATGTTAAATTGACATCAAATTGAGATCTAATACAGGCATCACAAACCATCACAAAGGCATCAAAAATCAATTGCAGGCAAGTCCTGTTTATTTTAGTTTTTTTGATGCCAATGTTGAATGTCAATTTCATGTCAAAGGCCCAATCCCAATTCTATTTTTTTAACCATACCCCTTCTTCCCCTACCGCTTGGCCCTTGAAACAGAGTGTGAAGGGGAAGGGCTTCAGATTTTACCCCTAAGAAATGGGACAGGACTACAACACCCATACACGTCATCATATGTCATTGCGATCTCTTACTTCATATGAGATCGACAACGGCGACTGCTGTAGTTCCAATTATTATCCATTATCTGTTATTTTTTGGTATTCATCTTTAGGAAATCACCGAAGGCAACAATATAATGTTATAATAACAATATAATGTGGCAATAAGCTTGTGACTTTATTGTGCATTCGTAATAACGACAAAAAAATACTAATTTGTGCAATTTGTGCAGACTTCCGTCTGCAGCCATGCTGCCATTGTAGATGGTGTATTCAGGGATATTTTTGTACCCCTTGGTTTTGAGTATGGTCCTGAAAAATCTCAGTTTCAATGGTTATCTAGTCCTTCCCCTAAGCCTTCAAGCTACAGAGAATTGGGACACCCCTTTCCCCCTCATGTGAATGCGCAAAAGGGGTAAGGGGAAAGGCTAAACGGGTGCAATGTCAAAATGACATCAAATTTAGATCTAATATGGCATCAAAAACACATCAAAAATCAATTGCAGGACAGTCCTGTTCATTTTTGCTGTGTCTTTTGATGCCAATGTTGAATGTCAATTTGATGTCGTTTTGACGTGTATTGTAAGTATACAAAATCCAGTGTAAATTTGTTATTTGGAATCAAATCGTACAGAGGAATGAAACATTTCCTATAATACAAAGCAACAAAAATGTGTAGTCATTTTGGGGGTCAAAATGGCATCAGTATGTGGAGGTCTAATGGACGTCAATATTTTGACATCAAATTAATTTGCATATTTAAATGTTTTTTTTACATCATGCTCATGTCAATTTGATGTCGTTTTGACATTGAATTGCCTGCTGGGTTCTATGGGGACTTGATACTAACTGCTCAATCTATTAGGATAGTAGTTTTTAGTTTAGCACTTTTTCTTATTTCTTTTCTTATTTTCTTACCTCTCAATTTACTAGTACATATTTGGCTAAAAAGGTTAACTAAAATTTGAATGATCATTTATAATAATAATATTAAATGAATAAGTACTAGTTTCTAATAAACAAGAACTATCCAATTTTTAGCTTCTTCTGAATAAGTAATGGTTTGGCCTACGCGGAATCTGTGTGGGCACAGATTTCCGGAGATTTATAGCCCATCATCGAGTCTATGTATTTACTTGTGTAAATGTGTGTAAATTTATTTTTATTCAGTTTTAAAATTATTTTCACTAATATTATTGCGATATAATAGTAGTAATATGAAAGTGTTCACAATATTTATTTACAATACAGATTGTAAAGTAATATTTTCTGTCTTTTAGTAGATTTATTATATAAGAGACTTGCTTTGTTTACCAAATGAGTGGATCTAGTTGGATTTGCATTGTAAACATTAAATAAAAAATGTAAGTTGTTTTATTTCATATATTAAGTTTTTAGATATCCCAAAATCATTCCACATAAATCCGCAGATTTTTTACAAAATTCTCAGCAGAAATAGCAAAAAATGTCTGCAGAGTCTGGCCCTAGTAATGGCATCTGGTACTATATAGAAATCTAATACATGGAAATTTCATATAGCTTTAGAAATCTCCCATATTTCCGATTTCTAAAGGCTTAGGAACAAGCTCTAATAGGTACTGTATATGTACTAGTAATAAAAATATAAGATACTATTATTCAAACATGGGCATTAGTAGCATTAAAGTATATATTAGAACAGTTTATAGATTAAATGTGAAAACGGCTTGCCATACACACATAAACACTGACATAGCTTTGCTCTTGTCTGTGAAAGCAGCAGCAGCAGTCTCTCTTTACGCTTCCAGACGCCAGCCAGTTACTTAGCAACCACACTTCACTTCCATGGCAATGCTATAAAAAGCAACGACAAAGAAAAAAAAAAACGGGAAGATGGTGGACACGGCAGAAATGTTCGAGTGTGTCAAAAGAATTACACACACAGCAGATCCCGTTTTGACCTCCAGTGAAGTACACTTCTGCATTCAGTGTTTGACATGACATGCTTTAAATAATGCGTCTGCTGTATCAGCAATAACGCTGCTTTAAATAGACAAATTAGTTCATTTTCCTTCAAATTTTTGATATGATTTACTGATTTTACTAATTATTTTGTCAACGCAGATCATATTTAATGGTGCTCTGCTTTTCAATTTTTATTTTCCATTTGATATCATTCATTTCTTATGTTTTTTTTCTTACCTTTTGCATTCAGAGCCCTGGATGTCATTATGGAAGGCAGTCGTTGGTGACAGACACATCATGTCCCGCTGAGAGAGAGAGAGACTGGAGTTTCCACTGTTCAAAGTCTGTGGGGGATTTAAACAACATTAAATCTCTGGATGTTTGACTGCTGCTCCTATGTATTTTGAAGAGAACAAGCTAGGTATGATTGCATTACCACAACTCTTTGCACAGTTGTTTACCAAAATATGAGTAGTCTGTCATCAATTATCTGTCTATCAGTCAATGTGAATCATAAAGCATATTAGGAGCCTTCTAAAGCCAAAGTTTTGTTTGAGGTAAGGTTGTTTATGTTTAGTAAATGAAAACTAAACTAAAACGTGGTCAAAACATTTTTTCATTAACTGAAATAAAATAAAGATAAAAAAAAAATCACATTAAATGAAAAACTGAATCACTAAAGCCCTGCTCACACTGAGATATTTCAGCCACGATTTTGCCATCTGAGACAAATTTGGGAAGTCCTAAAAGATTCCTGAAATCCTAGGCTAAAATCTGTGATCTTTGATCATTAATTTGACATGTTCACAGACAGCCGGTTATTGCCCGTTGCGATCAGATTTTTCCTCCAATGAAGTTCTGGCAGTGTCAGAAGGTTTCAGACACTTTCCTGCAGTGACAACTAGGAGCTCCGAATTTGATGACACAATGCGTGCAACAATTCAAATGACCACGGGGAATTGTCAAAACAGTTTTAAAACAGTTTTCATTTATTCAGAAAGGCTCTTTTTATTTCTCAAAAATTAATTTTTGTAATGTGATTTTTGGATATTTGCATTTATTTATTTATTTTTGCTTAATACTTCATTTTTTGTTTGCAAAACTTTCTTTTATTTTGCAAGTATATATGGCCCTAGATTTGACTCAGCCCCCTTGTGAAATCAGAATAGTAATTGAAACGCGCAGAAATGTGAAGTGTAAAGAGAAAACAACATTGCAAACTCGCGATTGACTGAAAAGCAAATCAAAATGAGTGTTGCAATTGACTTGAGGGGTTTTGTAACGAAAATGCTGGAAAAACTATTTTGCAACTATATACATATATTTTTAAATTGCAAATAATTTATTTGCAGTTCTTTATTTTTGTCAGCAAAATTCCTTTGTATTTCTCAAAATAAATTTTATTTCCTTTTGCAATTTTTTTTTGAGATTTGCATTACTTTTGCATTTTCTTTGCTCAATACTTATGTTTTTATTTGCAAATCTTTATTTTATGCTGCAAGTATATAAGACCATGTATTGACTTCATAGCTGCTGCTTTCAGTAGTATGGCAGTAAATGTCATGTAAAATGGCATTCAAACTCACATTGTTAGCATTTAACACTGAATAAATGGGGTGTACCTGAGGTAAACAGCACTGTCCGTTTATCCTGTTGTTCAGCTGCGAGAAATAGAAGTCGTTTCTAATATATCAATTCAAGGTGTTGGTTAGAACAAAAACTCCTTTTAATATGAAAAAAAATCCTGCTATCATGTGCCGTTGCTTTTATTTAGAACACGACTTAAATCAGCCTTTAGGACTCGCTTCAGTTGGTCAATCTGGCAACCTGCTCTTGCATTTGTTTTGATTCAGGAGTGTAATACCTAGATCAACCACTGGGTGTCAAACTTACATACTGCACCTTAAAAAAAAAACAAGCAAAAACAGTCTTTGTATCTCTTTTTAAATTTTATTTGTAGACTTTCAAATACCAATAAATAGTGCATTCCTGGACTTGCAGGTAAACGTAACCAGTTCGCAGGCCTTCTGCTGTCCGGTGGAAGTATGTACAGTACTTCCCCAAAGAGGCATGAAAGACTGCCGTAACGCATTAACATTATAGTAACCGGAACAACCAGAGGGTCCAAGTGTCTCTCTCCAGAACAGGCAAGAAAAACAGAAAAAGAAACCAGTGGATGTTTCTCTCTCTTTTGGGACAGTAGGGTACCCTCACCCCTTCTTCTGCGAAATCCCTATTGCCATTCTCTCCAGATGACCCTTTTTCTTCTGGAGGTCAAAGGGCAAACCCTGAATCCATAGACTGGCCATCAGACAAAAAAAAACAAGGCTAAGACATCACAAATAAGCCAAAATACAGTAGGAAAACGGAACATATACACAGGTACAAAGCTGCCCCTCACAATGTTAAATATATTCTTCCATAAATCTCTTTTATTTATCCTTTATCCTCATTTGCTCTCTCACATATCGATAAAAACGATTTAATAAAGTAAAGCTTTTCGACAACCATTTTAATTAGTCTTTAAAACCGCACAAGTCTACTTTGACATTCAACAAACACATACCTCAAGTGACATCCAAGAACAAAGTAAAGTACAGGAAGTTTATTTGCTTTGTCCATAAACCAGTTTGTGCTTTTGTTGTTGTCTGTTGACAACAGTCAGATTTGATGTTTCTCCATCTGTGCAGACAGAGAGATCCAGCACATGGGGATATATGGACTACATCTGAAAGAAGCAAACTTGAGGACCGAGATGCCACACGCAGGACGTCGGTATCGTCAGCATTGCTCCGTTATAGACAAGATGACCATTCACGGAAATCAATAAGAACATATCAACGGTAGGTTGGAGAACTGCCATAGAACAGAGTACAGACAAGAGCTGTAAAAGAGGAAAGTGTCAGAACAGCCGACTCTCGTGGAAATCTGAAACTATTTTACATTTTGGCCAACTGAATTTGTATGGATTTCTTACAATGTCATATCTATGATCTGCTTATGAGCCATTGACAATTAGTCCAAGCCCAAAGTATATTTAATTTAAGCTAATGCTAGCATACACACACTCAGAATATATTAGATAGCGTGCACAAATGCAGGTACTTAACATGTGCATTAGTAAGAATTACCCTTGTGTTTGTGCTATTTCTTTCCAGACGCCATTTGTTAACGTGCATTTATCACAAAGCATTCATCAGCAATGGCTTCTATAGTTTTCACCATTTCGAGTCATTTTGGTGTGTTCCAAATTGGATATATCACCCTGCAAAGGGCACTTTGGATTGAAACAATCATAGCCGCCATATTGAAATGTCATTCCAAATCAAATACTCAAAACTGGCCCCTTTTGGAATCAAAGATTTCGTAGGGTGCACTTGATGGAAACTTCAGGCCTCTGTGAGCCTTTGCGCAGGGAAGTTGTTTGGTGTTGCACATTGCTTATCACTGGGAAGTTGTCGTTTCAAAGGGTAAAACCTTGGAAGGGATTAGGGCACAGGTGTCAAACTCAGTTCCTGGAGGGCCGCAGCTCTGCACAGTTTAGTTCCAACCCTAATTAAACACACCTGATCAAACTAATTGAATCCTTTAGACTTGTTTGATACCTACAGATAGGTGTGTTGAACCTGGGATGAAACCTATAGGTGTGTTGAAGCAGGGCTGGAACTAAACTCTGCAGAGCTGCGGCTCTCCAGGAATAGAGTTTGACAACCCTGGATTAGGGCATAGGAAAGAGCCGTTCCAGATGGAACACTGTGCATTTTGTTATTATTCCT
Source organism: Danio aesculapii (assembly GCF_903798145.1). Taxonomy (NCBI): domain Eukaryota; kingdom Metazoa; phylum Chordata; class Actinopteri; order Cypriniformes; family Danionidae; genus Danio; species Danio aesculapii. The sequence continues at coordinate 56,164,140 of NC_079452.1, forward strand.
TCTTTGCTCCTTTTCCAACTGTCAATAAACAGCCCATGAAAGTGTTGCCACCTTGTGGACAAACAAATTAATGCAAAAACGAGCATGTGCATGCTTTTCTTATGACATTTGCTTAAAATCTAAAGCATACTGTGGGCTTACATGACTTTCATGCTAACTTTATCTTGAAAAGAAATCATACATTGCATGGATCACATTGTATGAATTCATATGAAATTGCCACCTTGTAAAATAGATATGATTTCACATGAGATTGGTTTAGACTAGCATAAAAAGAGATCATTTCTTGCCAGTCTGTTCATGACAAGATTTGATTTGAGCATTAAAAGGTGCACTCAGTATGTTTTTGTTTGCTTTTCACTAGTTATTCTGTACTAGTATATGCTGACATCTATTGGTGTGGATGTATGAAGTTTGTTTATTCAAGTGAACAGCTGTTCAATTCTTTTTCATAATTTTTATTAAGTGCTTTAAGCACCACCAAGAGTACTATATAATATTTAACTTATTATTTTTATTGTTATTATTACATGAGAAGACAATCCTCTCATTAATACTATTAGACAACTGATATGACTGGAGTTCTGAATTTATGTGAGTATTTTATTTAACCTATACTCACTGTATGTATAAAACATCTGAATGCACCTTAATTTTATGCTCTTTAGTTTCCTCTAGGACATTAGCAAAGATACAACAAAGACATTAGTTGCGGTGGTTTGGCCTGAAATGCGTTCTGAATCTCATCAGTGTGTCTTCTCATCTGAATCCATGGCACAACATCCCCAGAGTCCCACTGACACAATTAAATCTCAGCCTGATATTAGGTCAGATGGATAATTTCATCTGTCTGTCCCCATCTCTTCAAAGTTACGAATCCAACCCAGACTCAGAATGACATGTGCTGTCAAAGGCATCTGCACATTTAAGTGAATTCATTGGAGACGATGCCTTAATGAATAAAACATCATCACAATTTTTCATAGCAAAGCATAACATTGAGAGGAGGACATATTTTTAAAGGGTTAGTTCACTGGAAAAGGTTAATTCAGTCATCGTTTGCTCAATCTCATGTTGTTCCAGACTCAGAAGACCTTCGTTTATCTTCAGAACACAAATGGAGATGTCACACTGTATTTTAAGGTACTATTCTCGTTATTGGCTAACCATTAGTTATGCAGTGCTTCCCACAGGTTTGAAATATACTTGTGGTGGTAGCCGGATTGAAACACGCCTTTTACCCACAGCACATTTTTAACTATATTTTTATTTATTATGACACTGTTATATACCTTTTCTTTTCAATGGGTTAAAGTTATTAAAAAAGGCTGTTGATAAAAAAGAAATCCACTATTTCTCTTATTTTAATGATATTTAGGAGCCCTGTGCACCCACTAATAGGTAAAGGTTGCTCTCTCTCTCTTACTCTAAAGTTGCTATATTGGCATGACATTTACCGTATTGCCAAAACATTTTATATATGTATGAAGTAATATAATAACATCATTAAATTAATAAAATATACAGCAAATGACAAATAAATATCAGAAAAACTAAATAAAAATAGACATTATTGCTCAAAATTATAATAATTACCAGATTAAAAAGTGTAGATTATTTAAATAAGGCAAATTAGTTGATTAGCCATTTCTAATGGTGTACAAATATTTTGCAGCCAGTATATTTTGCTCTCTCCGTGTATATAATGAAGTCTATTTGAGTTGTTTATTAAATAATTAATTATTTGATGTTTCTCTCACTTATGTGCGCGCACAGTCAGCAATGGAAAGGTCATGCAAAAACGCATACTAATACCGACAAGTTTAGAAAAGAAAAGTAAAACCCGAATCCCTGACATTTTAGGAGATTCAGAAACAACAATCGGATGCATTTTGGCTTTACAGGGCGCATCTCTGTTGGTCTGCAGAGCACTTGAGATTGTCTGTGTGTGTGTTGATGGTTCTTGTGCACATACAGTTAAAAGTAGAATTATTAAACCCCCTTTGATTTTTTTTTTCTTTTGAAATATTTCCCAAATGATGTTTAACAGAGCAAGGAAATTTTCACAGTATGTCTGATAATATTTTTTCTTCTGGAGAAAGTCTTATTTATTTTATTTCGGCTAGAATAAAAGCAGTTTTTAATTAAAAAAAAAAATTGGTCAAAATTATTAGCCCCTTTAAGCTATATATTTTTTTCGATAGTCTACAGAACATACCATCGTTATACAATAACTTGCCTAATTACCCAAACCTGCCTAGTTAACCTAATTAACCTAGTTAAGCCTTTAAATGTCACTTTAAGCTGTATAGAAGTGTAAAAATATCTAGTCAAATATCAAATCATCATGGCAAAAATAAAATAAATCAGTTAGTAGAAATGAGTTATTAAAACTATTATGTTTAGAAACGTGTAAAAAAAAATCTTCCCTCTGTTTAACAGAAATTGGGGAAAAATAAACAGGGGGGCTAATAATTCAGGGGGTTTAATAATTCTGACTTCAACTGTAGAACCAGCAGTAGGAAACGTGAAGAGTGAGAGAAAATTTAATCGATCGTGAAAGTTTGGCTTTCTTGGACTGATACAAAAAAGTGTAAAAGGATGATAATAATAGTATTATTCATGTGTCACCCCCAAATATACCTTGACGGCCCACCCAAGTAAAGTCTATGTGTTGGAAGCACTGGTTATGACTTTCCCTCAAACTCCTAGTAGCTTATGAATAGTTATTAATGTAGTAGGGTATTGGGTAAGATTAGGAATGTAGTATAAGATCATGTAGAATATGTACTTTATAAGTACAAATAAACAGCAAGGATCTTAATAAAACTTAGGTAATACGTCACTAGTTAATAGTGAGAGTCCTTAAACTAAAGAGTTACTGAAGATGTTTTGAGATTTCTGTCTATTGAGTGAAAGTACCCCCAAAACTGATATCCAAAAAAGAAACTGAGTGGATTAATCCAAATGTTCTAAACGGACAAGGTTGCTTTATATGATGAATAGAATTGATTTTGGCTTTAAGTATGAACATTGATCAGTGAACAAACAGAAGCTGCCGTATACCTTCATGAAAAACAAGAACAAACCACATTCATTCTTGCTAGCTTTAAACGGAGGACTGAAATCACTTAATTTTGATTCAGATGTCTTCATTTGTGTTCTAAAGATGAACATATCTTCTGTGGGTTTGAAACTACATGAGGGATGAACTAAACCTTTAACACTTTTCATAAAATCATTTATGGTTGTCAAAAAAAGCTATTACCCATTAGTTACAGCTTACAGTTTTGTAACACTGATGTTTTGGGGTCCCAAGCACTCAAAAACAACTGATCCCATTTCATCTAGAAATATAAGAGTTTTCAATATGGCTCCATTAGGTATAATATTCCACCAGGCTGCATAACCATCGTGACATCATCTTCTTAAAGGGGCAGGGGCTTTGAGACGGTTCAGTACAAGGGAGTTGGACAACAAGGTTCACAAAACACCTGCTAACATTAGTACGGAGGATGTTGTATACCTTTGAGAAAGGTAAAGAGAAACCACTATAGTACAGCCAAACTGAGAAGATAAAACAAAGTTGATATCTAAGGACAAATTACAAACACTTGAATTAGCCCTTGAATTAAAACAGTTCAGAAATAAGTCGAGAGATACTGTATGCCTAAATTGAAGACAGAGGAAAAGGAGAAAGTAACAGGCATTGGCAGGCGAGTGTGAATTGAACGAGATATTGCGCCAAACATTGCATCTCCTCTGTGATTCTTAATGGAGTTCAAAGGTCACGGTTGACCTTCCTTATCGGCACTCAAATAGAAGTGTGGCTTTGATACGTGTGCTTTCGCTCTATTTCTCTTCCTACATACTCAGTACACCCACCCATGTTTTCCATAAAACATTACACACATTTTTAATATCCTTTTTCGCTCGTGTAGCTTTTAATTGTAATGTCACACCCCCATTGTTTATTTGATTATAATACAGCGTTTCCTCTTTCGCCGCTTTCATGTTCATCGTTCGTTTATCAGTCAGATTCTCAATACCTGGGAAAAGAAAAGCACCGGGGACGTTGGATTTAAAGGGAAAGAGAGATCTCAGAGCGAGTCTGTGCTGTTGGTGTGCCTGTTTCCAGTTTGCTTTCAGAGAGCGATGCAGCACACGGAGCCTGGTTGTCCAAAGAATGGGGGGAAAAGGGTTAAAGATTCGAAGAGAGAGGGTTTCTATCAAGGTTTGGACGTGGCATGAATGGGCGTCAGGCTGAATTAACCCAGTGATTCTTTCCCACTCTCACGCACTTGCTGAACGCTCTTACTCATCTTCATCTCCGTCAGCTGGATGTATCGCAACACGTTTGTGTCTAGATAGAGAGAGGATGAAAGAGATTAAATAGATTAGCATTAGAAGTTAAAAACATGTCAAGAATATAAATAAAAGTAAGAGTTTATAATGCCCTTAACAGCTATTGAAGGGGCTATATCCAATCATTTGAACATTTGTATTTTGTTTATATAAAAGTAACTTGAATGTCACACACACACTCTAAGCACATCAGAGACAGAAAACTTGTAAAAAGTGGTACAATAGGTCCCCTTTAAAACAATTGACTGTATGCTTTAATTTGACAGACATAACATGAAGATACTAATTAGTATCAGGCAGAATTTTAATATCGGTGAATCTCTAAAATAAACAGTTTAAGTAGTAATGAGTAACTACTTGGATTCAGTATGAAATTTGGTACCAGAAGCAAAATGATTTGAGACTCCCGACCATATATGTTTCTTAAAAAAACTAAACTAAAGCCCACCTGTGGGTTCACGGCACTTGGCATCACGTAGGTAACGCAGGGCACACTCATAGTCCCCCAGGTGATAGAAGGCAATCCCAGCTCGATACATGGCCTTAAAGTGATCCTGCTGGTGTCCGAGGACCTTCAAGCAATATTCCTTCACCCGCTCATAATTCACCAGCTCCGACTGCAGCAAACACGCTGTAAAGCAAGAGAAGCAGAGAATTAGTAGTGTGAAAAGGACAGGGCGAAACAATGAAGCTGCGAAAATGAATAAATCAATGAACAGCTAGGAGGAAAGGTGCAAAAATAGCCATGAAATATACTGGTACAACACAGTCGACAAAACCCTGCATGGCCTGGAAGATAAAGAAGAAAAAAAGGACAGTATGTTTTTCTCCTTGCAGTCATCAGTTGTACTGAAGGTCTGAGAGCAGCAGTTTTTAACGCTATTGGACTCAGATAACCACATTAGCACAAAGTGAAGGTCTAATTGCATCTTTTAGCCACTCTAGGCACAATGACACAGATGAAGTAATTGTTTTATCTGCTGTCTGAAGAGAAAATAAAACAAACGAGACACATTAATCTGAAGCTGCTGCTTAAATGTGTTGGATGCACCTTAAAATGTGCACGAGTATCACATAGATTAAATCAGTAACAATGTATTACAGCTTTAATGCTTTCTGTTTGATTTGATTTATTCTGATTAAAAAAACTATTTTTTTACCATGATTTACAGAGGATAACCCCAAAAATATTATTCAGAGGAGCAATAAATGAATTAAATAGATTTAAATAAATCTATTTATTATTATTAGGTACACCTGTCCAACTGCTTGTTAACGCAAATTTCTAATCAGCCAATCACACGGCAGCATCTCAATGCATTTCAGCATGTAGACATGGTCAAGACTAACTGCTGTAGTTCAAACCGTGCATCAGAATGGGGAAGAAAAGTGATTTATGTGACTTTGAACGTGGCATGGTTGTTGGTGCCAGATGGGCTGGTCTGAGTATTTTAGAAACTGCTGATCTACTGGGATTTTTACGCACAACCATCTCTAGGGTTTACATAAAATGGTCAGAAAAAGAGCAAATATCCAGTGAGCGGCAGTTCTGTGGGCTCAAATGCCTTGTTGATGCCAGAGGTCAGAGGAGAATGGCCAGACTGGTACCAGCTGATAGAAAAGCAACAGTAACTTAAATAACCATTCGCTACAACCGAGGTATGCAGAAGAGCATCTCAACAACATGAAAGCATGGATTCATCCTGCCTTGCATCATCTGCTTGTATCTAAGATTTGACCATTTCTTTGCAAGATTTTTATCATCTTCTTTTTTTGTACTATTGGATAATTGTGAAACAAAAGGTTACAGATGAAACCCTTTTTGTGAGTGTGGATTAAAGCTTTATCTACTAAAAGTGATTTAATGGATTCAAGCATCAATACAAAAGACTGATGATAGAGTGTGGTGAAAATGACTTTGTGGAGTAATCATTATAATAGAGCATTTAGTATGATCACTTTTTCTTTTGTATATTTTAATAAATACTGTATGTATGAGAATACATGCAAGTACTGTATCTTTTCCCATAGATTCATACACAGTAGACAGCATAAATGAGTACACCCCCTTTTAAAAATTTATAATTTTATCCATTTCTCAGTGAATATATAGACCATAACTTTAGGTGTATTGAAACAAAACAGTTTTATCGAACAGATACATTCATTAAAATAAGAGTTGGGTCACAGAACATTATTAGGAATAGAACAATGCAATTAAATTGGAATGAGGTACTGCAAAAATATTTCAACAACATTGTATACACAGTTGAAGTCAATTATTAGCCCCTCTGTTGTTGTTTTTTTTTTATTCCCAATTTCTGTTTATCGGAAAGCAGATTTTTTTCAACACATTTCTAAACATAGTTTTAATAACTCATTTCTAATAACTGATTTATTTTATCTCTGCCATGATGACAGTAAATAATATTTGACTAGATATTTTTCTAGACATTTACAGCTTATAATGACACTTAAAGGCATTTAATTAGGTTAACTAGGCAGCGATGCGTTTCCCAAACAACGACGTAACTCGCGGCTGAACTATCATAGTACGATGCATCACTCGTTAGTTATAGCGTAAAACGCCCATAATGATGCTCTAAACGGGGTGGAGTAACAACTTCTTTAGAGAAGAACCCCATAATTTCTTTGTGCAAATTAAATTGTTTTACACAAACACGCATTAAAATAAAATCCAATATTAGTTTTGGTAAAAACATGCACTCGTTTTCCATATTTATTGAAATATATACAGGGCCTATGTTTGCTTTACTACTATTATTGAGAAGTTGAACATTACATATTCTACTCTAAAACATAAAATCACTTACAAAAGCTAACGCGTATTCTAATATCATATATAAACCATATAAATAAATAAATAAATAATGAGGCTATTTATTATAAAATGAAATTTAATGTTTATTATTTATTAGGAAATTTTAAAAATCCTACTTTAATAATAATATTATTAATATTAATTATTATTATTGTTTTTAAGTAGGATATTGTTTATTTATTTATTTTTTTAAAGTCTACTTTTACAATTTGACACATGTAAACCACAGCAGAAAGTTCTAACCAACAGGCCCATGTCATATACTGTACAGATACTTAACAAATAACCCACTAAGAATTAAAAGAATTAACATATGCTGTTTTTTGTTTTCACAAACTTTGGAGACGTAACATAAATTCCGCTTTTAAATAATAGGTCACCTATAGCTTTCGCCTTGAGGCTGTGTTCAAAATGACATCAATGTTTTCAAAGTGCACTGCGAAGGGAGAGCAATTGTAAACATGAAGATTGCTAAAACTGTAAAAATACTTTGAAAGCAAATTACACCTAAAAGAGATGACTTTAATGCTTTTTTATGTTTTATCATTCCAACTTTGAATGTTAGAATGTTCTAAATGAATAGGGCATACGGGGGGTAAGTAAGAATAAAACACAGCCAGGAACTTTGTTTCTAATTACAGCCCCAGAGATGTAGTTGCAAGTGCTCAAGTTTGCGATGCAGTTTGCGAATGTTCGTTGGAACGATGGATTTGGGAAACGGCAAATTAACGAACTATGTTATTAACGACGGAACTTGCAACCTTAGTTGGCTAATGATGGTTTTGGGAAACGCACTCCAGGTAATTAGGCAAGTTATTGTATAACGATGGTTTGTTCTGTAGACTATCGAAAAAAAAAATAGCTTAAAGGGGCTAATAATCTTGACCTTAAAATGTTTTTTAAAAAGTTGAAATAAAACAAATAAGACTTTCTCCAGAAGAAAAAATATTATCAGACATACTGTGAAAATTTCCTTGCACTGTTAAACATAATTTGGGAAATATAAAAAAAATAATAATAATTTAAAGGGGGGCTTCAACTGTATATATTTTTTATGTTTTATGATTTTTCCTCCTTATTAAAATTTCATTTCATATTTTACCCTAACATATTCATTTTAATGTATTATTTTTGGACTGTAATCTTAAGTTATTTAGTTAAATTAGCTCTAGTTTTGGTGTTGGTACTGACTAATCTAATGTATATGCATGAATATTTTATTTTAAGCATCCAATAGAAAATATTAATTTAAAAGATAGACCTGTGAGGGGTGTACTCATTTATGCTGAGCACTGTATATGCATTCTCACATGATTTAATTACATTTTACATTTGTTCGTAATATGTTATGATTGTATGATGTTGTAATAATTCCAGTAAACAGAATTTAGTTAAAGGCAAATCAGATATTGCTAAAAATAACATGAATCGGATGAATTAAATATCAGAGGTCTATGGTTAAAAAAAGCTGCAGCTAATTAGATGCATTGGCCCTGAAATAACATCTGCATGGCAAATGAATTACTGCGGTGCCTGTTAGACAGCTGGTGGTCTTGTCAAGCCCTCGTCCAATCAGGGTTATTTATTCCAACAGCAGATGACATGGCTGGACATTGATGGCAGGGGCTGGAGACTCAATTTCGTATTTTCAATTTGTGCTCACTGGATGTGGTGTGTGCATGTGGCGAGTGTCTGATATGCTTAGGCATTTAGGACACTCTGCAATTGAATTTGTTTTTTAAGCTCTAGCAAATGCTCACTTTTGCGCAGTTCTCAAATTATGAACTAAAACCATCTCTCAAACTGTGAACAATTCCCTTTTGCTAACCTAGTTAAATATTTTATTTGCACTTTAAGCTGAATACTAACATCTTGCAAAATAACTAGTAATATGTGCTCTGTCATTATGGCAAAGACTAAAGAAATTAGTTATTAAAACTATTATGCTTAAAAAGGTGTTATTTTGTTTTGTCAGTTGTATAATTTCAACTGTGTATATATATATGAATGAGCAATATTACACGAGTAGCAATGCAATATGGCTGTATATCAGTACTGGTGGAAGGCGTACGTTGGCTCGAGGCCACAGGCAGAGTGCCTTATTGTCCTACCAGTGAGGATATACAGTCATATCGCACTAAGTAGTATTGCGATACTGTAATTTATAACTCAAATCTATAAAAATTTTAAAAAATTGTCAGAATTTATGATTCCCTTATTATTCCCTTATTCTTTTGTTCATTCTATACATAACTTACCAACAAAAAATACATTAAGATAAAGATACAAATTATACCAAATGAAATTTGTTACAAAAAGAGCATTTTTCCAAATCAGGCTTTGAAAAAAGTGGTTAAAATTGGTCAAATAAGTGGTCAATGTTTCAATGTTTCCTTTATCTATTGGTTTTTTTTTTCAGTCTTATCAGGTAAGAATCGAGATTGTTGCGGTTGTTGTAGCTACTAAATCATATTGACAGGAGCATAAATGAATTGATTCAGATTCGAACTGAAGCATCAGAAAATCTGCAAAAGGCTACCATAAAAGGCGTGAATTTTACAGTTTGCAACCTTAAAGGACTCCACAGACTATTCAAATAAAATGGTCTATTGCTGCACAAACGTGAGCATTTTAGTGACTTTTCCACATGCAACATTATGTATTGTAGATAGACCGTTAATGATGATACTAACATTTACAAACTACAGTGGCACAGCCAGTGTTTTGGAGCCATAGTATCACGATACTACCATAGTACTGATAAACCGTGCAACCCTAAATCGCACTGCTACGAGTGTGATATTGCATTTATACAAGAGTTCGACAGCATAATCGCGTATATAAAAAAAGAAAATCAAACACGGAGAATCTAGAAATCCTTTTGTATGAGGAACTACTTTCTTCCGCTGTTCATTCACATCTTTAGCTGACGTCAGAACAACAGAAGCACGGTTAAAAACATGTCATTTTGGAGCTAGTGTTTGAATGATTCTCTAGCGTAATATCTAAAGTGGTGACAAAACAGGTGATTTTGCTGACATTTTAAGATTATAAGGCTGAACGGCATGAAATGCCATCAATCTACATAGATTTCCCAGTATTTCTCTGTTGTAGTCGGGAGATCACAATAATTAACCCCGAAAAAGCCAAACCAAAGCAAAAATTAGCAGATTACTATTGTATAAACACAGCACTACAACATACAAAAGATACAAGAGATCACCTTAGTGTCACCTGCCTGATTTATAATGATTTGATCGGCTGTAGTTTGAAATACGAAAAGAAAACGGTGACTTATTATGTGGTCTCTGATGCCATCTTGTGGCGGAACGTCAACCGTCTTTGTCCTGCTCAGTATGACAGGCTGATAGATGCTGACACGCTGAAACTCAGAAATCATAAATATTTAAATTAAAATAGGCACCATGCTTATAAATAAACTTCATAGATGCAATCTAATCAACTACATTCTCGCCTAAAAAAAGTACATTCTGTTGTCCAACAGCTGCAATATTTGAGGCTATTAATCTGCTGTCACTCTACTGTATGTGGGCGGCGTAATACACAAGGGTGAGCAGGCTGTACGAGTGCTGTTATTGCAGAATATTCCACGATTCGAGAACCAGAACTGTTGTATATATATATATATATATATATATATATATATATATATATATATATATATATATATATATATATATATATATATATATATATATATATATATATACACATGTATATACATTTTTTTTTAAATTCTGTTGTTTTTATATATTTATAAATGCTGTCTAGTGTATATAATTCTATCCATTAATTGATACCTTACAGTGAGACCACAGTGAAAATCTGTGACCCCACTGTATCGTATAAATCTTATCAGACTCATTACCTGTTTACTGCATCAGTGCAGCACCAATCTTGGCCCGGTCTGACTGGCAGAGGTCTGACCTTTGCCAAGGTTAATGCCTGTCTGCAGTTGAGAGCCTGCTGACCACCAAACACACTGACAAAATCTGCTGCTCTATACTGACAGCCTCCCTCTGTCCTTTCCTGTTATTCTGGTCCACCCATCACTGTCACCTCTGAAAGACATGATTCAGGGCTATCGACACAAGAAAGCACTGCAGTGGTGAAAGAAAACATAACAAAGTTAGCTAGAATTTCAAGACGATTTCTCACCACAGAAATTGGGTTTAACACTGAAAGGGTAGCAGCCGACACACACAAACAATTGTAAAAACCACAAACTGGCTCAGTGTTTAACATAGTCAAGGTCACACTTTTATATAGCATCTTAAAAGAACACTTCGCTTTTTGGGAAATAGGCTTATTTTATAAGGCACATAGGGTTAAACAGTTAAGCTTTACCATTTTTCAATCCATGCAGCTGATCTGTAGGTCTAGCGAGAGCGCATTTAGCTTAGCTTAGCATAAATCATTGAATCATTCATTCATTTTCTTTACGGCTTAGTCCCTTTAGTAATCTGGGGACGCTACAGCGGAATGAACCGCCAACTTATCCAGCATATGTTTACGCTTTTGATAGTTTCCTACATAAAGTTTTACTGTACTGTAATTACATTATGGTCTAAAACCGGCAGAAAATGAAAAGTTGCCATTTGTTAATGTGAGATGGCTGCAGCAGGCACAATGCTGTTGTATGCAGTGCTGTTACTAGTTAACTAGCTAGGGATAATTTTAAATTGCTGCATAATAGCATTGTGCCTGCTGCGGCCATGGGACAGCAGCAAATTTTAACTTTTAATTTTCCTTTGATCTACAGAAGTGTCAAGCTTTAAATAAGAGAATTATCAAAACTCTATTTGGAATTTTTTGGTCTAGTCCAATTTAATGAACTATGCTAAGCTAAGATAAAAGTGCTCCCGTCAGACAGTTTAAAAATGGTAAACTCTAGGTGACTTGTAAAAGTTCATTTAAAGGGTGATGAAACCCCCTCTTTCAGTATAAGTCTCAGAATTTTTCGAAAAATGCTTCATGATTGGCATGAAGTTCTGCAAGCAGAGGGAGGAGAGGGGGTGGCTGGCAGAGCAGGGGAAAAAAGGGGAGTGGTTTGTGTCATTTAGCTCACAAAATGAGACACAAACCATGAGGAGACGCATGATTTTATAGTTTACAAAGTTAAAGTGCAAAGAAATAAACAGTAAGTAATTTAATGTCCTGCTACATTTGTTATTCGTAATTTCATATACACATAACCACAATTTATATCATTATAAAAAAAGAATCGTGTTTGTATAAACACTATGAATGAGGAGAATCCTGAATCCCCGGGTCTGAATGTAGGCACAGTGAATAGCAGTGCAGCAGGTCTCTTGCCCTATCTATTTCAATCATTAGCCCTGCGGGTAATCTGGAGGATTTTAAACATAGGCGAACACAGCAGCATGGATATAGGCGATGTGCCTGAATGGTAACGAACTCAACTGATAAATGACAAAGTCTGTGATTCTCCAATTCTCGTACAGCTCTCCCGACAAAAACACCTGCTACAAACCAACAGCTTTGCTGTATCTGCCCTGACAGAATCGCAGGGAAATACATGCAACAACTATGGCCCTTCGTGAATAGCTAAATACTGCGTGCCATGCGCAGACGTGGTCTCACAGCTTGGCAGATCTGCATTGCCTTCGGAAAGCCCATGATATCATGAATAACTAAGAAGCAAGAAGTCATTAAGAAGTCTTCTCATAGGATTAGAAAACTCAGCTATGAATTATAATGAGAAACCGACACGTCATGATTGGACAGGCAGATTGGCGCTATGTCACTGATTTTGATCCCGCCCCCAAAATAATTTTAAACCTGGAAGATGAAATTAGCTGACAAAAGCTCAAAATTATCCAGTTTTCCCCACAATTAAATCTGAGAGGTGCTAATGTTGTCTTAACTGATGCTCAACACACACAAATCTGTTAAAATCTCAAAAAAAAGAAGTCCAGGGTGTCTTGAACCTTTAAAAACAACATTGATGCTGAGCAAAGTGCTTCACAGACAGCTCAAAATACAAACAAATAAAATAGTAATAAGCCAGAAAAACAACATTAAAAAGAATTATACAAACAAAAAACAAAGTTTATGAGTAAGCCTGGCAGAAAGGGTAGGTCTTAACTGATGCTTTAAAGATGCCTAATGGAGAAGAAGTTCTAATCATTAAATGGAGTGGGTTTTGCAAACTGAAAAAGATCTCTTTTTGTTTTCAATTGAGATTTTGGCACATCTAGCAACAACTGAGCTGAAGATCTAAGAGATCTCTGAACAGAATAAACTCTTAAAAGCTCAGCTTTATAAACCAGAGCAAATCCATGTAAATCTTTAAATTCGTAAATTAAAACCATTTTTCATTCTCTGTTTGGCCTCAGCAAAAATGTCCCTGGTTCAAGTTCTGTTGAGCAAGGATGCCTTTCTGTGTGGAGTTTGTATGTTCTCCCCATGTTTGTGTGGGTTTCCACTGGGTGTTCTGTTTTTTCACAATCCAAAGACATGCAATATAGGTGAATTGTATAAAGCAAGTTAACCAGAGTGTGTGAGTGTGTGTGAATCAGAGAGGGTTTGTATGAGTATGATAAAGCAAGAAGCAGGCTGAAGGAATGTGTGATCATAGGCCAGGGTGATTAATCAAATCAAAGAGTTGGTAACACTAGTTTGGGTCACAATTCATGCTATTAACTTCTGGCTTATTACATGCCTATTATTAGGATATAAACTGTTCAATAGTAGTTATAAAGTATGATCTTAATCTGCATCCCTAATTCTACCCAAAACCTAACCCCTATTTCTAACTTACTAATTATTAATACACAGCAAATTAGTAGTTTATTAAGCTAGTCGTGTTGGTTAATGTGTTAATGGTTTGTTAATACTATGAATTGTGAACTAAACTAAAGTGTTACCAAAGACTTTATATACAAAGATGATGCGTTTATATTAGTTATGAATTAAAAAAAGTAAAATGTGCAAAATGGTGAAATAGACCTGCCTTCTAAATACAAATATTTTATAAAGCATCACATCACTGCAACTGCCATTAGAAGCTCTGACTGTGCATCTAAAAAAAAGGGTTGCTAGGTCCAAAAAACTTTTACAGCCTAATGACTACTCAAAACCCACCAAAAAGAATAAAAAGTATCCAGTTTTTATCCAATCAGAGACAAAAGGTTTTCTAATATTTTGTGATACACATACAGCACACGTGTTAAAGTACTGAATAACTTTTTACCTACCAAACAATTCTGCCTTTGTCAGGTGACGCTGTAACTTATGTTCTGTCTATTTAAAACATGTCTGTCTGTTTAGCAACCATGGCACATTATGAAAGTATCCTAAAAATTGCAACCCGCAGCTTTATATTTTTTCCCACAACTAAAATTGCAGATTCACTATTTCCAATAGTGCGGGAAAAGTTCTAACAGGCAACACTGATCTGAAATCACATGCTTCCCTACTATAAAATATGCTGGTGCTGGTAAGTCATGTGATAATGACAACATGGCGGATGTAGTACATCTGAATTCCACTCATATTTATACTATAGAAAGCAGAGATGCCCAAAGTAGGGCCCATGGGTGAAAGTTGGCCCTTTGATTTGGCCCATAATCCCATCTGAATACAGAGGGAGAATGATGGGCCCTCTGGTTGGTTGGGGCGAATGGGCAGGTGGATGGGCAGGTGGTTGGGGCGAATTCCCTTTGACAGAGATCGTCATTTTGAATTTAATGTAACCTTTTGTTTCTTTGTTTTATTGCTGAGCTACAAAAGATGAAAACTGAGATTAAGTGATTCAATTATTATTGTCACTTGACAGAGGATACTGCACAAGACATATGCCAGCAAATCGAGGTAAAGCCAGGAGCAGCTCGACTAGTGTATTCAGCACTGAACTGTATTGTGTTATAAATGGGATTGTTTACGTTTTTACTGTTCATTATAAAATGTTAAAAACAATTCTGCATTAGTTAATAGGATTTAAAGCAAAGTTTTGTAGTTATTTTAAATATTTCTGAATTAATTAGGAAAATATCCATATCAAATTTTAAAAATACGGTTTGGTATATATTCGGCCCACAGCCCCTATCAAGTGTGTTTTTTGGTTCTTTATAGGAGAAAGTTTAGGCACCACTGATATAGAGCACACTTTAACATTTGTGGAGTAAATTCAAACGTAGTCCCTCAGCACTGAATTTCGAATACACCATCAGAAATACAAGCAGGACTGCACATGCACATTGGCTAATTAATGCATTAATGCTACTTGAGGAAAATAATTTATAAGGCAACTCTTATAAAAGTTCATTTGCTAGTTTTAATTTGCAATTTAAAGCTGCCAGAGAGGAATGTCAAGTTCAGTCACGACAATGTTCAGAATACTGAATCTGGATTCATTCAAGTGAGATGAGTTAAAACATGTTCACAATTAAGCTGGAACTACAGTCAGTCTCATATTTACATTTTGTAAAGTGTGTTATTTGGAACAATCTGTGCTCTGAATTCAGCTTCTCTGTTAACGCTGTTTACACACTTTATTCTTTCAAATTACTGCAAGTTTGCCAGTCTAAAACATCAATTTTTTAAACTGAATCAAATTAACTTTAATTCAATCCACGTTTATTTATATAGCACTTTTGCAATGTAGTTTGAGTCAAAGCAGCTTAACATAGAAGTTCTAGTAAATTGAAATTAAAACAGTGTTAGTCCAGTTTTCAGAGTTGAAGTTCAGTTTAGTTTAATTTTCACTGCTGAAAGCCCAAACACTGAAGAGCAAATTCATCAATGCGCAGCTCCACAAGTCCCAAACCTAGCAAGCCAGTGGGGACAGAGTCGAGGAACAAAACTTCACCAATTGACGAAAGTGAAGGAAAAAACCTCAAGAGAAACAAGGCTCAGTTGGGCACGACCATTGGAGAAATCTGGCCAAACTTCCTGTGCAGAGCTGCAGTCTAGATGCCGGAGACTTTACAAATCATTAGTTACATTACATTAAACTGACTTAAAACATCAAGGTAATCTGATATAACTTAAATCTGTTGTTGTGACATTGATTTTACTGTGCATTTTCATTTTATATTTCTAAATGGCACTATATTCTAATAAAAACAATTAAAGAGCCCTTCATTAATTGTTTACTAATATCAAAGACTGTTTTTTTATTAAATATGATGTAAAGAAAGTGGCAAAGATGTTTTAAACAACAGCATCCATCATAATTAGCTTGACAAATAGTATAGGAACATCGGAGAATCATAATGAGAACAAAATGTTCTTCATGAACTATCGGCCATCAAAGACAACCATGTACTGTATTCCTCAACAGCATTATCAGAGCTCTTAGGTTTGTGGGCATGCTGGGAGAAGGATGACATAAGCACCAGAAAACAGAGATCACAGATAAAATAAAGGCTGTGTGTGTGTGCGCGCGCGCGCTGCTGTAGAGACAAACTAAAGCAAACATATGCTGACTGGCTGGAACTGTTGTTTAGGCAGACACGTATATAATCAGTGGAAGGGAAAAATATGTTTTTTTTTCAAGCTAATGAAGGTTTTAAAGTGCTGTGGTCGGATAAATGATGATTAGAAGACAAATGAAAAGCCGTGAGTGGAAACATCTAATCTAAATGAGTTCAATATGGCTGAAATTTTATTCCGACTAGAGTTTGTCAAGATTTTCTCTCCCACTCACTCAACGTTTTTCATTTGCTATAATTTCCCTCTGGTTTTTCCTCTCTCAGGTTCTCCTTAATAAAATACTCTCAAGATAACATTGTCTACAGTTTCAAGACACAAAACATCCCTCATAAATAGAAGAAAGGAGAGAGAGAGATCTACAAAGGAACATTCAGTACAATTGCCATTAGGTTTGTATTGACTTTCCCTCCAAGACAATACAGCGATTTATTGACAGATTAAAGGTGTCATTTCATGCATCTTAACCGTGATCTCTGAATTTAACAGGACCGGCCTGTCTCATTTAGTTTGGGAATGATAGAGGGAGAAACGGCCTTTCAGCACAGCGCCATCGTGCCCATCGAACATCCTGTCCATCTTCATTCTGGGCAACTGGAACCCTGGCGAGCTCTCAGTGTATTCAGTTTCAGGCAATAATGCTCTAATGGCTTCTAACTCTTGTGATATCCTGATCTTTCTCTCTTTCCATAACACACACACGTACACAAACACACACACACAAACCCTGTAGACTGATTCATCACACAAATGGATCAGGCGTGGCATTGCACTTAAGTGTCTGCTGAGTGGCTCTATGTGTGTAATAATGATGGCATCACATATTAATGGAGCCTATGCACTTTATGCTACATCATAGTTATATGAGATGATCACTTGTAAAAGCACAGCCAGAAAAAAGCCAGAGCTGGTCATCTGAGCGGGTCAGAGAGTAACAGGGTCCATCTCGAGATTATACAACTTTACTGAGGTGGGGGTTATGGAGTTAGATTAATCTCAATAATAATTCGTGCAATAAAATGGACACATGCTTAGCCAAAATTACATGCATGAAACTAAATTTAAATGCACTAGATACACTCACCGGCCACTTTATTAGGTACACCTTACTAGTACTGCGTTGAACCCCTTTTTGCTTTCAGAACTGCCTCAATCCTTCGTGGCATAGATTCAACAAGGCACTGGAATCTCTGATACTCATAGATTTTGGTCCTTATTGACATGATAGCATCAAACAGTTGCTGCAGATTTGTGGGCTGCACATCCATGATGCAAATCTCCCTTCCCACCACATCCCAAAAGTGCTCTATTGGATTGGGGTCTGGTGACTGTGGAGGCCATTTTAGTACAGTGAACTCATTGTCATGTTTAAGAAACCAGTCTGAGACGATTCACGCTTTACGACATGGCGCGTTATCCTGCTATTACACTGTGGTCATAAAGGGATGGACATGGTCAGCAACAATACTCAGGTTGTCCAATTTTGGTGAGCCTGTGTGAATTATAGCCTCAGTTTCCTGTTCTTAGCTGACAGGAGTAGCACCCGGTGTGGTCTCCTGCTGCTGTAGCCCATCCGCCTCAAGGTTCAACATGTTGTGCGTTCAGAGATGCTCTTCTGCCTACAGGTACCTCGGTTGTAACGAGTGGTTATTTGAGTTACTGTTGCCCTTCTATCAGCTGGATATTTTCTCTTTTTCATTTTCTGTAAACCCTAGAGATGGTTGTGCGTGAAAATCCGCAGCAGTTTCTGAAATATTTAGACCAGTCTGTCTGGCACCAACAACCATGCCATGTTCAAAGTCACTTAAATCACCTTTCTTCTATATGGTCCATAAAGGTTTTTCTTCACCTTTCTTATATATATATGTAACTGAAACTGAAAGACTGGCTAATTAATGTTGGAAGTTTTATGGCTAAATTGAGCAGCCTAGTGCCAAACTTTAATGATTGCATGTCCATCAGTAAGAGCAGAGTGTGAAGGTTTAATTAGCAGAGTAATAGCACAATTTTGCTAAAATAATTGCAATGCACAAAACATTATGGGTGACATATCAGAGTTCAAAAGAGGACAAATTGTTGGTGCGTTTCACGCTGGTGCATTTTTGACCAAGACAACAAGTATTTGTGATGTATCAAGAGCTACGGTATCCAGAGAAATGCCAGCATACCACCAAGAAGCATGAACCATATCCAACAGGAGTATCTGTGGATGCTAGGAGTTGCACCAACTAGTCAA
This sequence comes from Danio aesculapii, assembly GCF_903798145.1. Taxonomy (NCBI): domain Eukaryota; kingdom Metazoa; phylum Chordata; class Actinopteri; order Cypriniformes; family Danionidae; genus Danio; species Danio aesculapii. The sequence goes on from NC_079452.1 coordinate 56,183,060, forward strand.
CTAAAAATGTTATTTTTTCATGTCAGCGTCAAAGATTCACATGAACTTTGAGTGAACTTTAAGTCATCAAATAGGTGCAGCCAATTAGATCGTGCCATGCAAATACCCTCGAGGAGATAATAGCCAATTGCATTTACACATCACTGGAAAAGTAGAGTGGCTGTTGTCATCTAAGATGTGTTGCTGCTGACATGTTTTGTGAATGAACCATGAAACGCACTGAAACCGTGGAGGTGCGGCAAACTTCATGTGTAAACATCAATCCCAGGTGAGCGCTGTGAAGATATGTGCAGTGAGTGGAGACCTCTGATAACCAAGATGAGCAAGTAACCGTGAAAAAGGCCCGACTTGCTTTGTGACCCGCACATCATGAAGGTAAATTATGCCTCTGAGCAGGACTTATAGCCTTTGTCTTTCGTTATGAAATAACTTGCCATTAGTCAAAACTAGTCATTGGTTATGTTGAATTGTTTTTGCAATGTTTTATGAGCAGTCAAACAACATGTGTATATGTATTTCCTGCAAATAAATAGCAAACTGTGGTGTGTTGCAACATATTTGAGTCTTGTGTTCACCAGTGACTAGTTGACTCAACTTTAATAACATAAAAGTCGACTTCCAAAAATCTGAAGTCATTCAGCCCTATAGTGGACGCAAGAGGAAGCTGTCTGAAAGAGATGTCCAAGTGCTAACCTCGATTGTAGCCAAAAATATATAACTATAGCTGCCCAATTCACTGCAGAATAAATGTGTACCTAAACTCTTCGGAAGCTCCACAGAATCAGTATATATGGCAAAGGTGTAGAGACAGCTGTTGTGTGTGTGTGTGTGTGTGTGTGTGTGAGAGAGAGAGAAAAATATGTGCAATAGGTCTGAGAGATTAGAAAACGTTCTCCTTTATATTAAGATTCCCCTTATACATCTTCACGTGAGTAGAAAACAACTAAATAAAACCTAACAGCTTTTTTTTTTTTTACAGAAAAGCTGTTAGAAAGGAAGAAAAAATAGCAAAGCAAGACAAGTGCAGATCGTGGCTTGTGAAGCGCAGAGAATAGCAAGGTAAGGCCGAGCAGAGGGAGTGAGAACTGGAGGGCAATCGATTACAAACGCCCATCCTCCTGGAACATCCATCTCCAGCGAACTGGATCACTCCCTCTCTCTTTCTGCTCCCCTTATTATCTTCTCTTCTCTCTGTTTTTTCCTGTCCCTTTAGCTTTCTCACTGTTCTGACAGCATCAGGTAGGGGAGTGGAGCTAGTTTAAAGAGGTGTTGGTTAGTGGTGATTATCCTGCTGACACTCTGATGGTAATTAGTTCTCTTGATGGTTAATGGTTGATGCAGCGACCCATCAGTCTGAATGAAACCTTCCCTCCCACCATGTCCTTACTCTCCTGTAAACCCACCATGTCTTGATTCTCCCTTCCACTTGCTGTATGCCACAGATTAACGCCTACTTTCAAGTAGTAGGAAGTAACAACACCATGTGGATTAAGCAGCTTTTCCACTGCATGGTGCAGCACGATTTGGTTTGGTACATCTCACTTTTTGGGGATTTTCCACTGTGCTCCATACCTAGTACCTGTATTTTTTTCTTAGCACCACCTGGGCTGAGGTGCTAAGTAAGTTATACAGTTACATGACGTATAAACTGTGCGTCATTACTCAAATATTTGCAAACAATATGGATTACTAGATTATCAGACATATTTGCACAAACTAATCTCTCCATGGTGAGTGACAATGTGATTATGGTACAAAACACTGCTTTGTTTACCATTCTTATGTGTACATTGCAAGTTCCGGTTTCCCTTTGTGGAATAACAGAACAGACTACTGCCCCCTGCAAGTGCGAAAAGATACATCCTCTCACACGAGTGCATAAGGGCTGATTATAGACCAAGCTGACACCAATTAACTAGAGACGAAACTCAACTGTGTTCTCGCCTCGTCTTGGCTCGCATCTGGTTCTGTCTGGACCAGAAATGTTGTCAGTAAACACACGAAACAGACAACTGAAACAAGAGCATGTGCTCTGCGACTACATGGTAGGATATGTCTTTCTATACTGCAGGGGGAAGTATCTGTTTTTTCGTTCACAATGGGATATCAGGACTTCCAATGCGTGTGTGTAAAGCATAAACGAAACAGCATTCTGTACCATTATCAAAGTAATTAGCATCCTTTTACACAGTGATGCCGGATATTATCCGCAAACTTTCCGGAACAACTTTACCGGTTAATTAAAAAACGCGGTTCACTCAGGCAAGGATGATCCAAAATACTGGTAAATTCTGACATTATTAACCATGAGCTCTAAATGGCTGCGCTTGTATTTCTAAACACAGAAGGTGTCAGGCTTTTGTTGATGGTTTCACTTTTATCTAAAGCTTTAGCATTCATGCAGCTTCTTTTGTCATAGAGACATGCAAAGGCAGAAGCGCAAACCGCAGCTAAATGTTTACACATTTGATTACATTACAAATTCTGTGGATGGATAAGTATCGTGAACAACTTTGATGAAAACATATGGAGGAATATTTTCGCATGTCGAGATGTACATAATATGTGTGTGCTACTGTGCTGGCACTCACTGGAGCACTTCTTCACATGCACACGTGTCAAGCAACTGAATCAGTTCTTGAAGGTAAGCAAACAGCGGTTTATCATAAGCATTTTATCTGTAAATGTTTACACAGTTGGCATTAAGAAGGACATCTAGCAGCTAAATGTGTCTGGAAAAATATTCAAAGACTTTTATTTTCATGAACAGAGCGGATGTGAATGCATCTAAATGTTCTGATTGGCTGGAGTAGGCGTCTCACATCAGCGTGTTCTAAATGTCAACACACCTTTTCCGGAAATGCACACAGAGCAGCATTCTGGCAAATTATCTTTGTTCTTTGGCTTGAATTGTTCACTTGTTACGTCACTTCACTACTTCACATTCACGCTCTGATTTGTTGAAGCCCATTTTGAAGCCCTTCCTCTTCACACTCTGTTTCAAGAGCTAAGGGGAAGGGGAAGGGCTTCAAAATTTACCCCTAAGAAATGGGACAACAGTACAGCACCTGCACACACCATCATTTGTCATCGCAAGCTTGCGCTTCATATGAGATCGACGATCCCGACTGCTGTAGTTATTCCAGTTGTTATTATTTGGTATTTATCATCAGGAAATCAATGAAGGCAACAATATCATGTTATCATAAAGATATAATGTGGCTATAAGCTCGTAACTGTAATATGAATTTACACCGTGGCCATAGTCATCTATGTAAACACACCAAAAACAACATTAACATTATAGAAGACACTGTAAAAAGCTAATTCCGATCCACTAGACTTTTTAGACAGTGCATTTGAGTGTCAACGAGTGACAAAATGTTGTGGGACTACTATACAGGAGTTATTATTTGGGATTATAGATAGCAAAATTTTGCGGTTTTTATTTTAGCTTTTTTTTAAAGCATGATGGTTAAACACAAACACGGTTATGAATGTATTAAAACATATGCTTGTTTGTTGTAAAAATTTGTAATAATGACAAAAAAATAGTAATTTGTGCATCTCCAGACTTCCGTGTGCAGCCATGCTGTCGTTGTATTCTGGGAAATTTTCATACCCCTTGGTTTTAAGTTTGGTCCTGAAAAAGCTCAGTTTTAAGGGCTATCTAGCCCTTCCCCTTAGTCCTATGCCTTCAAGCTAAAGAGAATTGGGACACCCCTACCTTTTCACATGAAGGAGGGGCTAACGGGTAGAATTGGGATTGGGCCTAACTGGGCATAATAGTAGTATAGAACTGTAAGGCAGTCAGGACCTGTCAAGAACTATTTTACCTGTGCAGTTCCCTGAAAAGACTTACACACAATAGAATGTACTTCAGCCGATCAGACTCAAACATTCAACAGCACCGCAGTATAAACATTTAAATGACAGGAGCGTTCATTTATAAAGGATGGTGGAGGTCAAACGTACATGCACGTGTATGTTATAAATGACTTTTAAATGGGCTGCCTTACCAACAAGATGTTGTATGCTTCTTTTACTGATACATGTCACAAATATAAAATATTGACAAAAAATATCAACTTTGGCAACAGATTTCACCCATATTCTGCATATATCTTTACCTTAGGGCTGGGCGATATGGCAAAAACGCAATCTCGTTAATTACTTTCCATATTGAGCGATAACGATATATATTTTGATAGAAGTTGTAAATGCTTCCAGATTTAAAAGAGTATCCCAACAATGACTGAAGCCACAAACACTAGAGGGTCCACTAAATGACATAATATTTTTGGCCGATAAATAATCAGTGGCTGAAATTTCGGTACGTCTTCAGTATCAATACACTTTTAGATTCCCATAGTTGCACATTTGTGCTGTGTGATTGGCTCTTAGATCAATATAGAATAAAAAAGTCCAGAGCTTATCATTGTTACTTTACACTATTTAATATGTGAAAATTGTCCCAGAAGTGAAGTGTGTCCATACATTTTATACCAGTATATTGAGCACTTCAGTTTAGATCTACCCTTCAATATGGTGATGCTGGACCAATCCCAAATGACACACTTGATGTGCACTTGCAGACGTACAATGGCTTTGTTGTCTGTTAAGTCTTTTTGAGTGTCCCAATCATCATTTTGGCTTTCAGAAGGGTGCTCATGGGAGAATCTGTCTGCACATCACCCTCTTCATCTAGTGATCTAATCACATCCAGTCAGCACAAGCAACCACATATGACATCTCGCAGTAATATGTTCACAGTTTACAGTGCAATGATAAACACATGACTCATTTCTCCGTTTTAGCATGATGCATTTGTTTACTCATTTTGTCACTTGATATCAATGTCAGATAAAACACAGCGGTTTAAGCTTCTCTCCTCATGCAGTTTTTAATAAGTCAGTAGCTCAACTCTTAGCTAACAAAACATATCAGCCCCAACAGAGAACAATGACAGACTGCTTTAAAAGCAACAGTAGCGGGTCTCAGAATAGTTTAGCAGCAGATGCGCTTGAGTTGGTTTTCGGTCTTATTTAACAAGGCCGAGGGACCCTGAGCTCACATGTATAATTCAAACATTAGTTACTGCTAAGTGCTAGTTCCTCTCCCCTGCACTGAAGCCTGTTGATAATGGCCTTGTCAGTCAGTGCACTGTGGCTTGAAGGACGCTAAGAGGAAGGCTGCGCTAAATCATGGGACCCTGACACTTAGCAGCCGCCGCGAGCTCTGTTTTCACCCCTCCATCACTCCCTCCTCTTCCTCTGCTTCTCGTTCTTACCTCGCTATTTCTGATTAGGAGTAAATGACCTATTCATATTGCATGAATCTCATTTCCTTTCCAAGTTTGGCAACTGCGTAGTCACTTTACCGTCTTCATTCATCTTATCACTCACAAAATCATCTTCCCTTCACAGTCTTTGTCTTTGTTCTTATTATATCCCCATTTACCATGAATGTAATATATTTCTAATAGGGTACAGGTGCTGTAAGAAATAAATTCCTGGCAAAACAGACAGACAGCTGTGAAGCAAGAAAAATCTTGTGGAATCATGGTTGTTTCTATCACAGAATGGAAAAAGAGAAACCAGAAAACTAGTCAATTAAAATAATTTGCGCATTTGTAATAAAGTACAATGCTTTTTTCAGAGTCCTTGCTATAGAAGTAGTTTTCCCATTATAAATTTTTAAGATAAATTCGTTTTTTTAAAGGTTTTTTTAAGAAGGGCCAGTCAGAATCTCTCAGGATCCCAGTTGTAAAAGCAACAAATAGTAACTTGACTTCTAGTTGATCATTTGAAAAGTGGCAGAAGGTAGATTTTTCTGATGAATCATCTGTTGAACTGCATCTCAAACATCACAAATACTGCAGAAGACCTATTGGAACCCGCATGGACTCAAGATTCTTATAGAAATCAGTCAAGTTTGATGAAGGAAAAATCATGGTTTGGGATTACATTCAGTATGGGGGCGTGTGAAAGATCTGCAGAGTGGATGGCAACATCAACAGCCTGAGGTATCAAGACATTTGTGCTGCCTATTACATTACAAAACACAGGAAAGAGCAAATTATTCAGCAGGGTTGCGCTCCTCATACTTCAGCCTCCACATCAAAGTTTCTGAAAGCAAAGAAAGTCAAGATGCTCCAGAATTGGCCAGCCCAGTCACCAGACATGAACATTATTGATCATGTCTGGGGTAAAATATTATTCACAAACTGTATTGTAGATAAATTTTTAAACATTTGTATAGTATTCAACAATATTATTGAAATTAATATAAATATATACTACTGATAATAAATTATAATAAATAATAATAAATGTTGCCGGTGTATGGGTGTTTCCCAGTACTGGGTTGCAGCTGGAAGGGGGCCTGCTGCGTAAAACATATGCTGGATTAGTATAACGGGACTAAGCCAAAGGAAAATGAATGAATGAATAAATGTAGCCTATATTTAAACACATGTACATAAGTAAATATATTTACTCAATAATTGGCAAAACAATCTGCAGATTTATGAGGCCCTATAAGTTGTGAACAAAGCCAACCAACTACAAGGTGAATCGCAATCCTACAAACTTGAAGCAAAAAACAAAACTTAAATATTTTGACAAAAAGACTCGGGTACAAGACTTTGTTGTGGCTTTGTGGTTGAGCTAAATGAGGCAAGGAACTACAATCCAAAGCATTGTGAATGACAGTCAGTTTAAAAGTGATGGACTTGTATTGCAAGTGAATGGGAGCTACAGCATCCTTTTGATGAAATAAATATTTTATTTTTAGGTTTTGGAGATTTCAATATATTAGTAAACTACTACTAGCAAAACATATGCTCACCGACCACTTTATTAGGTACACCTGTCCAACTGCTTGTTATCGCAAACTTCTAATCAGCCAATCACATGGCAGCAACTGCTGCAGTTCAAACCGAGCATCAGAATGTTGATGCCAGAGGTCAGAGGAGAATGGCCAGACTGGTTCCAGCTGATAAAAAGGCAACAGTAACTCAAATAGCCACTCGTTACAACCGAGGTATGCAGAAGAGCATCTCTGAACATACAACACGTCCAACCTTGAGGCTGATGGGCTACAGCAGCAGAAGACCACAGCAGGTGCCACTCCTGTCAGCTAAGAACAAGAAACTGAGGCTACAATTCGAACAGGCTCACCAAAATTGCACAATCGAAGATTGATAAAATGCTGCCTGGTCTGATGAGTCTCGATTTCTGCTACGACATTCAGATGGTAAAATCAGATTTTGGCATCAACAATATGAAAACATGGATTCATCCTGCCTTGTATCAATAGTTCATCCTGGTTATAGTGGTGTAATGGTGTGGGGAATATTTTATTGGCACAATTTGGGCCCATTAGTACCAATTGAGCATTGTGTCAACGCTACAGGCTACCTGAGTGTTGTTGCTGACCATGTCCATCCCTTTATTACCAAAGTGTACCCATCTTCTGAGGGCTACTTCCAGCAGGATAACACGCCATGTCATAACACACGAATCATCTCAGACTGGTTTCTTAAACATGACTATGAGTTCACTGTACTCAAATGGCCTCCACAGTCACCAGAACTCAATCCAATAAAGCACCTTTGGTATGTGGTGGAACAGGAGATTTGCATCATGGATGTGCAGCCATGATGGCAAAAAATAAAGTCAAGAATCTTGGTCAGATCTGAGTTTCAATAGTTATATCAAAGCAGTTAGTAAATCAGCATACTATCATCTCAAAAACATTGCAAGAAATAGATGCTTTGTTTCCAGTAAAGACTTAGAGACACTTGTTCATGCTTTTATCAGCAGCAGGATGGATTACTGTAATGGTTTTCTCACTGGCCTTCCCAAAAATCAGTCAGACAGTTGCAGCTCATCCAGAACGCGTCAGCCAGGATTCTGACCAGAAGCAGAAAATCAGAGCACATCACACCTGTCCTCAGATCTTTACACAGGCTCCCAGTACATTCAGAATAGATGTTAAAGAATTACTACTTGTCTATAAATCACTAAATGGCCTAAGAGCTCAATACATTACATACATGCTCACTGAATACAAACCTAACAGATCACTTAGATCAGGGGTCATCAATCTCGGTTTAGCTCCAACTTGCCCCAACACACCTGCCTGGGTGTTTCAAGTATACCTAGTAAGACGTTGATTAGCTTGTTCAGATGTGTTTGATTAGGGTTGGAGCTAAAATCTGCAGGACACCAGCCCTTCAGGAACAAGTTTGGTGACCCCTGCTTAGATCATTAGGATCAAATAAACTAGAAATTCCAAGAGTTCAGTCAAAGCAGGGTGAATCGGCTTTCAGCTACTATGCCCCTCACTGCTGGAATCAGCTTGATATCAGATTTGCTCCAACATTAGGCACATTCAAGTCAAGACTGAAAACACATCTGTTTAGCTGTGCCTTTACTGAATGAACACTGTGCTACATCCGACAGATCACAGTATTTCTTTCTTTTTTTTTATATAACCTGTTTTAACAAATTTTAATCTGTTTTTAATTATTTTATTGTTTTTATTTTTTTATTTTCTTATACTTTTTTTATTCTTGTTTATGTAAAGCACTTTGAATTGCCACTGTGTATGAAATGTGCTATATAAATAAACTTGCCTTGCCGCTGACAAATCTGCAACATCTGCGTGATGCTATCACGTCAATATGGACCAAAATCTCTAAGGAATATTTCCAGCACCTTGTTGAATCTATGCCACAAAGGATTAAGGCAGTTCTGAAGGCAAAAGGGGGTTCAACCTGGTCCTAGTAAGGTGTACCTAATAAAGTGGCCGGTGAGTGTATTTATGGTTTGTAAAACCCACACTTGTCTATGGAGATGGAGAAGATAATAATTATCTCTAAACATAAATCAACGATGTGTGTTATTCACCATCAGATACAGAATACTTAGGTCACTAGAAATATACCCTATTTTTTCTCCTAGTTAAACAGCCATTAATATAATCATGTATTTTGTAGAAGCAGATGAATTAACATGTTGTATATCCAGCCACTATAATCTCTCCACTGTAGCACAGACTAACATGGTGGCACCTATCACGCACCATAGAGGATAATACTGATAATTTTTTATTTGATAATTGAATATAATATATAGTAGGTAGTGCTGTCGCCTCACAGGAAGAAGGTCGCTGGTTCGAGCCTCGGCTGGGTCAGTTGGCGTTTCTGTGTGGAGTTTGTATGTTCTCCTCGCATTCGCATGGGTTTCCTCTGGGTGCTCCAGTTTCCCCCACAGTCCAAAGACATGCGGTACAGGTGAATTGGGTAGGCTAAATTGTCCGTAGTGTATGAATGTGGATGGATGTTTTCCAGAGATGGGTTGCGGCTGGAAGGGCATCCGCTGCGTAGAACATGTGCTGGATAGGTTGGCGGTTCATTCCGCTATGGCGACCCCGGATTAATAAAGGGACTAAGCCGAAAAGAAAATGAATGAATGAATAAATAATTATCTAGCTATTTAAATGACAAAATCATGTTCTTACACACATTTGAGAATCACAGTATAAGATATTTCCCAATATCAATTGAATTTTGGTCAATATTTGTAGAAAATGGAAAAAAAAACAATACAAGCTTAAATCAATGGGGATGTGATATTGTGATAAAACTAAGTGATGCATTCTAAAGAACAGTCACATTAAAACCTGACACAGGGGGCTCAGCAGGAGTATTTAAGTACTACACCAGTGGGAGAACAGCAATTAAGAAAGCATCTGATCATAGCATTGTGTATCTACACAATTCAGCTAGCATACCGAACAATCTCTGACAGATCTGTCTTTGAATATTCATATGATTAAATAAAATGCAGAAAAAGAATATTATTTTTACTCCAGGAGTGGGAAGGCTTTGATGAGAGCACCTTTAGCAAGAGACTGAAGTGACACTGATTGCTGGAGTGGGTGATGGTGAAGCCTGCCGTCAAACACTGAACTCAACTGCTGTTCTCTGAAGGTACTCGCTCAATATATTTTGCTTAGCACCCCCTTCCCCTCCCTTTTTTTGTCTTTCCCCTTTGCCTCTCTGTTCTTTCTGACCATCTGTAACCATAGAACGACAGCCTTGATCACCACACCACGCACATGTACGCCGGGGGAGCTGACAGCATATATGACTTTGCAGTTTTCATTCTAATAAGAAAAAAAACAACAACCATCTCTGATCCTGGTTTCACATTAGTCAAGAAAATGACCACAACTTTGAAATCTCTAGTAGGCAAAATATGCATTTTCAGACATATGCGTTAAATAGCTTTTCCTCTGTGGAAAATGGAGCAAGAATATTGATGACTCATCTTCTCCACAGGGGTGAACACAAAGTTTTGTCCATTGGGGTGTGTAAAATAAAATGCTCTCTGGAATGTCCTCACTACCCTAATTATGAATAAAAAGCACCTCAACTGAGCTGATTCTACAGCCAAATATAATACTTTTCAAAGGATATACTTAATGGCCCTGTGTAGTGCTTTGAAATATTAATTTTTGCTCAATGTTTGATGTAATCTCAACTGAAATATCAAGAGAGGGTGGGACATAGTGTAGTCCCTCGCCTTTAAAAAAAACCCAAGAGCGTTTTGTTTTATCAGCGCTCTGCCAGTAAGAGTGGTTGAGCTCAAGCTCATCAAATGAAAAGCAAATGAGAAACGGCTTGAAGTGGGCGGGGCATGTCAGATACCAAAGAGTATTTGATTGGTTATGATTGAGAAATTGAAGTACGAGGTGACATGAATTAAACCATTGATTCATTTAGGCGGAAGTGACAAACTACAAGCTTTTTTTCATGTTTACATCAATATATATAAAAGAGTGTAAAAAGTTTTAGAAAAGTAAGAAAATGTGCAAACATTTACCTAAAAGTCTAACAAAAGAATCAAAAAGTGACTTTAGTAAAATATCAATTTTATAATTTCTAAACACGCATTTTTGTCACTGTTTTGGGGCACCCTAGCTTATATACAGTTGAAGTCAGAATTATTAGCCCCTTTTGAATTTTTTTTCTTTATTAAATATTTATCACAATATGTTAAACAGAGCAAGAAAATTTTCACAGTATGTCTGATAATATTTTTTCTTCTGGAGAAAGTCTTATTTGTTCTATTTTGGCTACAATAAAAGCAGTTTTTAATTTTTTAAAAGCCATTTTAAGGTCAAAATTATTAGCCCCTTTGTTTTTCGATAGTCTACAGAACAAACCATCATTATACAATGACTTGCCTGATTACCCTAACCTGCCTAGTTAAACTAATTAACCTATAAATAAATGTCACTTTAAGCTGTATAGAAGTGTCTTGAAAAATATCTAGTCAAATGTTATTTACTGTCATCATGGCAAAGATAAAATAAATCAGTTATTAGAAATGAGTTATTAAAACTATTATGTTTAGAAATAGGTTGAGAAAATCTTCTCTCCGTTAAACAGAAATTGGGGCAAAAAAAAAAAATAAAGGGGCTAATAATTAAGGGGGGCTAATGATTCTGACTTTAACTGTATATCATTAAAACTAACAACGCTGATAAAAACATCTAAAACACTTTATTTTAATGTCACGGGACCTTTAAAGACACAGTATGTATGGTGTTTTTTTAATTCAGATATCCAAAAACCAGTAGAACGGCATATTTTGCTGACTCATGTACTTACACTATCACAAACATTTTGAAGAACGCTCAAATCTAGATAAATGGAACTAATTATTTACTAGTTACACAGACTGTGTCCAGTGTGGCCATGCTAATGATGTCACGTTTGTGTTTTTTAAGACGGCAGAGATTGATTCTGCATCATGGCGTCAAAAATATGATTTAGTTTTCTTTGTGAATACAAACCCTCTATGGACAAATCCAGATGGATATTAATATGAGGATGCCACGTCTGACCACTCCAGACACGTCAAAGCATCTGCCATATTGGAATAGTCAACATGTCACTCACAGTAAAAGTCAATTTCAAAGTCACAACTTTGTGCAGACTCTAGATGTTCTGCTCTGATTACAATTGTTGTAGCTATAGAATAACCTTTCACAGGTTTGACTATGTTTGTATTAACTCAATATTAATTGAGTCTGGATGACTCTGGATGTTCTGATAACAATTCTTGTAGATATAGGATAACCTTTCACAGGCTTGAATATGTTTATATTAACTCAGTATTGTGTTTGCTTTTAATGCATTTAAATCATTGTAGCTTAAAATGCATAGAGAATTGTTTTGACTGATAAAAAGTGAAGAGGATCAATGTACAATTTGGATTATGTGAATTATTTGTGTTCTTCATCTCAGATATTTCCTAAAGGTAATTCAAATTTAAAATACAAATGCTTATCAACATTACAGACTTCTATAAATTAATATTATTTCCGTCTCATTCTATGATAAATAGGCATACAGAAGGTACACAGAAGCAACTTTCAAGTCTGAGGGAAAATATATTGTTATTCTCATAAATTAAGGCTGTTAAAATCTTCTCTGGATGGCTACTGTGCTGCATACTTTAGCTTCTACCTTAAATAAACATGCCTGATGAAGCTAATCACGGCCTTGCTTGGCTTAAGGGGTGGTCACACTAGAGTTGAGACACTGATAAAACAAGCGATTGTTGAATTGATAGAAGTCTATGGAGCAAAAGGTGCAGAATTGGGATTTTAGCTACTTATAGTTGGAAATTCAACCTGTGAATTCAGGAGGCGAGACGCATCATTTGACATGTAACTTCACAGATGGAGGCTAGTTCTGGTTCAGCAAGATTAGTGCAGAGCTACCTTATGTGATACATAAAAATAAACTTTCAAGTATGTTTACACCATAAAATGAGCGAGAACACTACTAATAAAGCTAATAAATACTTTAAATAAATACTACTAATAAATAATTAAATTAGCTTTATAGTGCAATATATAATGTCTTTAGTTTTTTCGTCAGCTATATTTGAAGTACAGCTAGCATTTTCTGTTCTTTTTGTTTTAGTTATACCTGCCACATTCATTAATTAATTCATTCATCATCAGGGGTCACCACAGTGGAATGAACTGCCTCCCTTCCAGCTGCAACCCAGTACTGGAAAACATCCATACACACTCATTCACACACATACACTACGGCAAATTTAGTTTATTCAGCATGTCTTTGGGGGAAACCGGAGCACCCGGAGCAAACACACACCAACATGCAAAGGAAAACACGCAAAATGTGGCTGTGACTGCGACTGACTAACACACTGAGGTTGAAAGTGGGACATTTCATGGCTGAAATTCCCAAATATGATTGTGTCTGGAATGCAGCATTACTAGAAATGTCAGGCAAGACAGCGGTCCTCCAGGACTGAGTTTGGACCCCACTGCCAGACTTAAATATTTAATCTAAGCTAGCATTTTTGTCTGCTCTGGTGTGTTCCATTTGTATGCAATGGTGTTTTTAAATGATTTGAAAAAAAAAATAATTATAATAAAAAAATTATTATAATTGTGCAACAAAATTTTTTTATTATATTATTTATTTATTCAATATAAAAATATATTATACTTTTAGTTTGTTATTTTATCTTTTGTACTGTACATTTTCATCAAAAATATGGCTGGTAAACATAATGGCTTTACAAACGCATATATCACCAGTTAATAGTGGTGGAAAAAGTGCTGAAAAATCCTACTTGAGGAAAAAAGTACCATTACTTACCTAAAAATGTAGCGCAAGTAGAGTAAACGTATCTGTTGAAAATATTACTCAAAGTAGGAGGAAAAAGTAGCCCTTTCAAAAGTATTCAAGAGTAGTGAGTATTACGCTGTAAAAAGCTGATGCGGTTACATGTAAGTTGTGTGTAAACGTAACATTCTGTAGTGCATTTCGTTATTGTCTAGCAGGCACACAACGTCATAAGACGTTGCTATTAGGTTAGATTTAGTTTGTGATGTCAGATGACCAACATTCAATGTCTAGCCAACGTCTAAGGACTATGTTATTTTAATGTCCAATAATGACATCAAATTATGTTGATATTTGGTTGATTTTAGGTTGTGTTAGAGAGTGACCAAAATCGAGATCGAGCCAACATCTTAAACCAACTTCATATTGACGTCAAATACTGCCATTTATTCGTCAGGTATGGCAACCAAAATCCAACATTATGTTATAGGGGTAATGTAACCCACTCAAATATTTGAGTATTAAATATTGTTTTATTTTTATATGTAATTGAGAGTTTCTTATTTTAATTAATTTGTCAGAATATATGTGTATATATATATATATATATATATATATATATATATATATATATATATTATTATTATTACTATTATTATTTTTTTTTTTTTAATTTATGTATTTATTTTTTTAAACCTTACTTGATGCACAACATTTGGCCATGTAAAATTAATTATAGATGTATATTTTTATATTTAGAAGTTATTTTCTAAAAACCTGAATTGAGGTCAAGGGTGAGTGACGTCACTTGCATGCCAGCTTGTGTTGAAGACAGGAGAGATGCATTTTGGCCGTCTTCTAACTTCATCCATCCTGCCAATTCTTTTGCTGTTTTGCTGTATTAGCTTACTGACATTGGACTGGGCCGCATTGGACTTGTGCAGGGAAGGGGAGAGACTCGTTACATTCACTCTGTGAGGATTCATAATGCCATAATGGATGGACGGATTTTATCATTCAATAGTCGAGGATTTTAGTATGAGCCCATACACTGATTCACATTCATTGAACTACGTTTTACATTACATTTGAGACTTTGAAGTATTCACATATTGAAATTGGGACGTTTAGACTGTTAAAAACTATATTTTATACTTCTGTATAACTATTATTATTTTTTTTTGTTTGTTTGTTTTGAATACCTGAGTATGTTTTCATCAGGGCTGAAAAGCAGTTTAGATACAGAGCAGAAAATTCCAATATAGCAAACTCAAAACTGATTTTTTGTAAATGGGTATTTTCTGTTTCATTTGAGCAGTGGGAGATTATAATATGAGTAATGTGCAAGTGTAGCCACACAATTTATAAATACATTGTTTTGTGGGTGTGAGATATCCCGAACCCGAGATAGCAAGTAAATTGTGATGTAATTTCATATATAATTTGGAAAGCTCAGACCCAATAGATATTTTCCACTTTTCAGTAAATCAACTTGATAGGTGGGTTACAGTAACGTCCACACAACGTCAAGCTGGAACATTATTAGATGTTGATATTTGGTGGACTTCAGGTTGGACGTTGGACACTGACGTCAGCCTGATGTTGGGTTCTGATGTAAACTCGATTTTCATTTCCAAACAAAATGCAACGTCCCCACGATGGTGGGGTACAATGTCAATCTGACATCATGTTGATGTCTTGTGTCTGCTGTGTGTTTAAGGCCATTTCAGTCATCATACATTAAACATATGTCATCTCCTCATCAGTGACATCCATCTAACATCCATCCGTCTCTGGGTCATTGCGTTTAAAGATTTTGGACATCTTCTTAGACACTTTTTTTTTGGCCTTTTTTTGTAGTTTGTTACTTTACACCAGTGCCAGTTAACAACCTACAAAATAATTTTCTCTGCATGATAACTGGAAGAAAGAATATTGGTGACTCATCCTCACCATGAGGTGTACACCAAGTTTTGTCTATTGGGGTAAAAAAATGCTCTCTGGAATGTGTTCGCCACTTTAATTATGAATAAAAACATTTTCTCTTCCTGCAAAACCCTCACAGTCATCACTCTCTGTGGAAAAACAACATTGCATCATCCCTATCTGCATGGATTACCCACAGTGCAACATGGATTGCTTAGAGAAAAAAAATACTAGATAACTCTTAGATCTGCTCATAAGCTGCAAAACCTCAGCGGATCGAGATTCACTGAGCATCTTTAAAAGAAGAAGATGAAATATTAATATGGCATCCCTGCAGTTCCCTCCGATAATACCCCAAACTGCATACGCGCAAGCTGACTGTAATCAAAACATCCCTGTACGGACACTTGATCATATGCCAGTGATTTAAAATGCACAGAGATCGCCTTTTTATATCATGATTGAATTTTAATGCTGAGGCTATGGAGGACGATGAGCAGGAAGGCTGGATTCGCAGTCCGAACCCTTAAGCGATGCACTTAGCACCAGAGGTTTCAGTAAACCATTATGAGTGTATGGAAACATCAGCGATGTAATTCCACTTAGACCAGGGCATTAACAGAGACTTGATGAATATGCACAACGGTGGAAAGAGCTGGATGATATAGATCCTAAGAGAGGTCACTTACTGCTACTTTCTGTATTCAAACATTTCAAATTCTTATTACTATATGATGCAAAGGGACTTTATAGCTTAGTGGTGCAGTCTACTGGTTATACATAAATATGTGCAGTGCAAAATATCAAACAATACAAAAAATATTTATAATTATACTTTTTTAACAGAAAACATGATGTAAAATACTAATTTATGGGATTAGAACACAATGGGTTAAATTACAGCTTTCCTTACTGTCAAAAAATAACATATAATGGTATAGGTGGCATGGTGGCTTAGTGGTTAGCACTGTCGCCTCACAGAAAGAAGGCTGCTGGTTCCTGGCTGGGCTAGTTGGCATTTCTGTGTGGAATTTGCCTGTTCTCCCCGTGTCTTCATGGGTTTGAAAACCGGGTGATCAGGCTTCTCCCACAGTCCAAACACAGTCCACAGTTTCCCAGCACTGGGGGTTCATTAGTTAAGGCCCCAGTATACTTTAATTGAAGTTCTTTTTCATTCTTTGTTTGAGGAAAAAAGAAGTTCAAAAAGGCTGAGTAATGGACTGGTAAATTTCCGAACCTTTTGACACCCGCTCTGCAGTAGGTGTGGTTTTAACTTTCTAGTGCTAAGTGTACTGTTAAACACAACAACAATAGAGGCTGAGAGAAAAAAAACTGTTTCATAAATATGTAGAACAGCCATCTCAGTTCGGAGTCTGCTAATGTCCACCGGAGGTCGTGTTTTGGTCACGGACGCATATTTTGAGACCCTTCCTGACTAAATGAATGAAATACATGGTTTTCCACCAAAGCAACCAAGGGTGTTGAAATTTAATTGGCTAAGTAAGTTGCACCAGACAAAACATGACACAAATTTAAATACTGCCATTCAGAAGCACAGAATAGTGCACTTACTGCACTCCACAAAAATGATAAGATTTAAAATCTAATTAAAACATATTAAACCTCTTTAACATAATTAAATGTACATGCTGAATCACTGATATGTGTTAATTTGCACACAGTCACACATCTAAAGTTCAATTTCAGATGGTTTATTTTATTTTCAAGATCTGAGGTGAACTATCTGCTGCTGCTTTCAGTAGTACGGCAATAAATGTCATGTGAAATGGCATTTAAACGCATATTATTAGCATTTAACACTGAATAAACACATGAGGTGTACCTGAGGTAAACATTGTCATTTATCCTGTTGTTCACCTGTACACAGGTGAACAAAAAGAAGCTGTTTCTAAAGTTTAAATTTCAGGTGTTAGAACATTTCAGGTTAGAACAAAAGCTCCTTTTAATATGGATAATATTCTTCTATAGTGTGCCATTTATTTTATTTAGAACACGATTTAAATCAGCCTTAAATCAGCCTTTAGGGTCGATAGTTAGGCACACTTCTGTTGATGTCGTCAATCTGGCAGCCTGCGCTTGCGTGTGTTTTGAACCAGGCATGCAATACTTAGTCCAACTATATTGAACTTTTAAGAATATTGTGGCTGAAGCAGTCAAAACTGACGTCAAATGCAGAAGCAAATGGTCAGACTTTGATGGAAAATTACCAAAATATATAAATATATATAATTTTTTTTCCCCAGTGCATTAACTTGCACAGATGAATTATTCCCTTAAAGAATAACAATGCACGCTAGCAAAACAAAGATTTGGACATTTTGATTTCACACAGACTTTAAGTTACAAATATGCACCATTTAGAATGGATCATTTAGCTTTTATACAATAATTTTTCTGAAAGTGCAATCTTTGAAATCAGAGATTTGAGAATTGATGACTGCAGCACTGGGAGGTTTTGGGTTCTGCATTTCCAGGCACCAAACATGTTGTTTTGCTGACCTGTAGTGTTGAAGTTAATGAGGAGGGTTGGTGAGTGTCCCTGAATGACTGTGTCCTAGAAATAGGCAACGGTGTATCAGCGGAACGACTCCCTACAGCGCTTACACACAGCTCGTACTCAGAGGACAAACACCACCAGACAACAACAGCCTTTACCATGACTAGGCAGGAAAACATTGGGTCCTCCATTATAAACAACATCACTACAACTCAGTTGATAAATCATGTAGGAGGAAGTGCAATCATGCTTTATATTCATTGACTACATTCACATGGGCAATAGTAATCTAATTATTTGCCTTAATCTAAATAAGACAATAATATGATTAAGGTGTTTACATGAGTTCCTGTTTGAATGTTTTTTTCATGATCCCGTTTTACATGTTATAGCACATAGATCGATTAATGTTTCACCATGCTATCCACATTTCCTCTTAAGTTTCATGTAATTTTGTGTGTTTCATTTTTAATTTGTCAACTTTAACTGTAGTTTGGCACTTTTACTTTTATTCAGGAACATTTCATGCATGTCCTCTGTGACAAACGAAATATTGGATACGAGTATGAACTGCTGGAAGAGTGCTGTTTTAATGGAAATTGATACTGCATGCCATATGGGGAAAAAACCCTCCGCATTTCACAATGCAGGTGTCTGTGGTCCTTCACTGACTCAGTATAGGTGCAGAGAATAGTGTCAAACAGCCGTGTGTGTATAGACTATCCTGTTGCAAAATGCGGAAAAAAATCCACAACGGTAATAGTTTGATTGCGGCGTTTACATGTCTGTGCTACACTGAATAATGCGACTAAAATCGGCATATGTCACATGTCTTAGTTTGATTTCTGTTTAGTTCGATTATGACCTTAATCTGATTAAATTAATCAAAAATCACTGTTTATGAGGTAGACTCAGAGTATAATCAGAGTATTGTCTTAATCGTATTAAAATCGGATTATTGGTGTCCATGTAAACATACTCACTGTTAGATACACCCAAGCAGAAGAAATGAATAAATAATAGCCAATGTTTTGTGAGTGATATAAGTAAATAGAGAAGTTCTCAGGAACATCATACTGGCCCGCTTTCAATGATCTTAAAGTGTTTGGTGAAACTGTAACACACGTAATTCACACGGGGCGTCAACATTAATGCTTCTCATTTACTTTAAATGGAGTGACTTCAAGTGTGCTGAAATTAATTATGGGTACTTTGAGTTGCGTTGGGTCCATTGCACGCAGCCATCAGCCAATCCGATTGCTTCATCAATTATTAGTGCAGGTGCTAGCCAATTGTGTTTGTGCAACACCAGAGTAAGACTGCACGATATTAGAGAAATCTAACATTGCAATATTTTGTTTTGCTGTGATATACAGTTGAAGTCAGGAAAATTAGCCCCCTTTGAATTTTTTTTTCTTTTTTTTATATTTCCTAGAGGATTTTTAACAGCGCTAGGAAATTTTCACAGTATGTCTAATAATATTTTTCTTCTGGAGAAAGTCTTTGTTTTATTTCGGCTGCAATAAAAGTAGTTTTTAATTTTTTAAAATCCATTTTAAGGTCAAAATTATTAGCCTCTTTAAGCTATATATTTTTTTAAATAGCCTACAGAACAAACTATTGTTATACACTAACTTGCCTAATTATCCTAACCTGCTTAGTTTACCTAATTAACCCAGTTAAGCCTTTAAATGTCACTTTAAGCTGTATAGAATTGTCTTGAAAAATGTCTAGTCAAATATTATTTACTGTCATCATGGCAAAGATAAAATAAATCAATTATTAGAAATGAGTTATTAAAACTATAAAATTAATCTTCTCTCCGTTAAGCAGAAATTGCCGAAAAAATAAACAGGGGGCTAATAATTCTTACTTCAATTGTATATTGCTATACGAATTTCATAGTTTCATCAGATGAATTGAATAGCTCTACTTGGAAAGATTTCATTAATTTAGATCAACTGTTTTTCAGTACTTTTTTTTTTAAAAGGTTAAATGTTATTGGAAGACAGATAAAAGTCCCATAACACATTTCAAATGCATAAAAAAACCAGGGAAGATAAATAAAAACATGAACCACAAAATATGGGAAATGCTAATTTACGGATATTTTTAAAAATGTATTCATACATTTCTGTGCAGTCTGCTTATGGCCTACTGAAGATTCGGATTAATGGTGGACTGTCCTACTATTTTGTAACTTCTTTCACAAATCATACGTTATATCACACAAATCTGTGTCTCGTGAGTTTGACTTGTATTTTAAATAGATTTTTAAGAAAAAGTGACTTCAAGCTGCAAAAAGGGCCCAAATTACAAGCTCAATATCACTAAAATGGTATATATGAATCATACTCCAAGTCTCCTGACGCCATGTGATCATTTTTGTTGGACAAACAGAATGAAAATTGAGAAATGTGTGCTTTCGAAACAAATGAAGACAGCAGACGTCAATGATTCATTTGAATTATTTAGCCTGACATGTTTACTGATCCTAAATATTATAAAAGTTTCTCAAAATAAAATATACTGTGTTCAAAGGGGAAAATATATATTTGTTTTTATACAGACAAACAGAATATATTTTAGAGCAGTGATCACAATACCGTCTCACCATGAAATTTTTATCCACGGTTATCATACCATCAGAATCTTATACCAGCCCATGCCTAGTGTGAGTACGCCCTAAAAGTATTTAAGAACAGAAAACGTAAAATAAAAGGGTCATCACATCATCAATTAATAGTTTCTGTATTTTGTTATTCGCAAATGTTTTCCTTTTATTTACAGTTGTAAAAGTTGCATTATGGGATGTGGATCTCTGTTCTGTCGACTCTACAGTTTAACAAAGTGACTTTTATTGACATTTTAGTAGTTTGAAATATTATAATGTACAAGAAATAATAAAACAGAGAATGTAATAATATATACCGTAAGATCTAATCAAATAATAATAACATCTCCAGGTTGGAGGAAAGTCCTTACCCCAGGTGGAGGAGTTCAAGTATCTTGGGGTTTTGTTCACGAGTGAGGGAAGGATGGAATGTGAGATTGACAGGCGGATCAGTGCAGTGGCAGCAGTAACGCGCACAATGTACCAGTTTGTTGTGGTAAAGAAGGAGCTGAGCCGAAAGGCAAAGCTCTCGATTTACTTATCATTCTACGTTCCTAATCTCACCTATGGTCATGTGCCTGGGGTCATGACTGAAAGGACAAGATCATTGGATACACGCAGCTGAATTGAGTTTCCTTTACAGGGTGGCAGGGTGCACGCTTGTAGTTAGGGTGAGGGTTTTTTTACCCGGGAGAAGCTCGGAGTAGAGCCGCTGCTCCTCCACATTGAGAGAAGTCAGCTGAGGTAGCTCGGGCATCTGTTTCGGATGCCTCCTGAACGCCTACCTAGGGAGGTGTTTCAGGCATGTCCCACCAGGAGGAGCCCTTGGGGAAGACCCAGAACACGCTGGAGGGACCATGTTTCTCGGCTAGCCTGGAAATGCCTTGGAGTTCTTTCCTAAAACTGCTGACCCTGCAACCCGGCCCCGGAAAAAAACGGATGAAAATAAGATGGGACATAACACCAACCCAGACAATATATCACTATTTAAAACGTTGATAATTCACTTTAAAAGGTTAAAAGTTGTTGGGAGACAGATTAAGATCCAATAATACAATTCAAATGCTTACATAAGCGAAAAAAATAAATAAAACAATATGGAAAAATGCTAATTTAAGGAGTTTTTTTACAATGCATTCATACATTTCAGCATACATGTCTGCTTATGCCCTACTGAAGATCTAAAGATAAGACTGTCCTACTTTTTTTTTTACTTCTTTCACAAATCATACATTATATCAGACAAATTAGTGAGTTTGCCTTGTGTTTGAAATGGATTTTAAATAAAAAATGACTTTAAGCAGCAGAAAGGGCCCAAATTACAAGCTTAATATCACAAAAGTGGTACATGTGAATCACCCTTCAAGTCTCCTGAAGCCATGTGAACATTTTGGTGGGACAAACAATGAAAATGAAGTCTTTATTCACGTAAAAGCTTTTGTATCTATAGTCTTGGACCACATTAATGATTTCATTTGTAAAGCTTCAATTCAATTAATGTAACTGCATGGACAAAAGCAACTAGCAAAATCCAAGGAAAGGAATTCAGAGCCTAAATAACATAAATGAGGCAGCTTTTTCCTTATGATATTATTATTATTTTTTTAATTCAGCCATTAATTTACCACAATTCATTCAGCATACTTTCTACATTTCTAAAGATCCTGTTTCTTTATGTAGTTAGGATTCAACATCAGACATTTTCAGGGTTTTATATTTAAAGCCAGTGCACAAAGGCCGCATCTGGAGCTGTTTGCTGCTGTCAGCATCACTTCAACCATCTGGAGCTCAAACCTACAGTGCTTTATCTAAACACATTCATACAAACATGTGCAATCTCACATGTAGGGTTTCTAGGTGCAAACCCTTCCCAAGGCATTAACGGCACTGGTGAGAAAGAATCCTGGATTAAAATATACAAGATTACAGAGAGAATCTTCCATTAAGAGTGAGCAGTCGGCTTTAAAGGGGCAGATCACCCAAAAATAAAACTTTACTCACTATTTACTCATCAATAGGTGGTTCCAGAGCTTTATGAGTTTCTTTTTCTCTTGGATTGCAAAAGACGACATTTTAAAGAGTGTTAGAAACCAGCAAACACAAGCATTTTGGATATGCGCATTAAAAAAAGGTTGATGGAAACGCCAAGATGCACATAAATTTTAAAAAAACGTATGCGCATAACTGGGGAAGATAAACTTTTTATTTGATAAGAAAAGATGGACATAAACTATGATGGAAAGACTTTTACCGAACAAATTCCAGTTTGTGCATTAAAAAAAGTCATGTGATTTTGTTAAGAGATCATGTAATGATAAAATTGTGTGTGAATGGACAAAAAAAGCAGGCTGAGCACATTGTGAAACATTTGAAATGTTGTTTTGGTCATTCTAAAACTCTAACCATTTCAGTATTACTGTTATTATTCATTGTTGAGTTCACTGCGTGTCGGCGTGTTCAGAGGCGCAAGTCATTTATTAAATGAAGAAAAGATTCACGCAGCTTCTCCAACCGCAGTAAATTCGTCTTTTGATATTTGGCGCCAGTTAATCAAGTGAGAATTTCTTTCTCTCTTGACTTATTGGATGGAAATGCTGCATTATTCGGACGTCTTTCATGCAATATTACAGTTTGCACATAAATAATTCATATTTTTAGATGCAAACATTGCTATTGAAATTCAAAGTAGAAAAAAATTATACTACAAGTCAATGACTACCAGTTTTAATGTTTTTTACAAACGCAAACAGGTTTTGAACAAGAGGAAAGAAAATTATGACAGAATTTCAATTTTTGGTTGAACCACCCCTTTAATTTCTAGACGGACTTCAAAAAATGCTTTTCTTACTTAGATTTCTTTGTCGTTTCAAGTTCAAATAACTAAAAATTCTTAAATCGAGAAGCATTTTCTAGACAAGCCAAAAATAGGTGAGTTTTTCATTAAAACAAGCAGCCAACGGGACAAGAAAAATAATCTTGTTTTTCCTTTTGACATAAGATTATTTTGCTTGCCACACTGGCAGCTTCTTATTGAAAAACTCACTTAATTTTGCAATATTGTTTCTTAAAACAAGACAATATATTTTGCTTGTCTAGAAAAAGCTTCTTGATTTAAGAATTTTGAGACATTTTGACTAGAAACAAGTAAGAAAATCTTTTTTTTTTTTGCAGTGCAATATGGTGGCAATATGGTCTGCATCAATCCACTAAACTGTTTATAAAGCCTTTACACAGAAGTGTTTCAGGTCAAGAAAAAAATCTTAAGTGGCCCTTAGAGAGATTATCTTGAGGGAAGACAGGTGTGTGTTGCTCCTCTCTTCTCACAAACACCCATCAGCACATGACTCAGCATCAGAAGACATTGCCGGGAGGACTGTAAGGGAGTTTTCTGTTTTTATGACAGGCTTACGATTGGTTTCAACACTAACTTTCCTTGAACCAAGTATTTACCTTGATAATACTGGTGCCACCAACTTTTCTGGCATTTAATAAAAATAGTTTAGAGTGGTCAGCACCAAAAAAAAAAAAAAAAAAAAACTTTGTTTGCCTTAGTTTTGTCTTCCGTGTTAGGTCAAGGTGTGGGTTTACTATATGTTCAATATGATGCCTGAGTGTTGCACAGCTCACTGTAATGGAAAAATATGTTGTATTGCCCTTTGTAAACGCACCTGATGCAGAAGAGAAGACATATTTGAACAAATTTGTTTTTTGCTGCATAAATGTGTTCTTGGAGCTTTGTATGTTTATAGTTTAAAAGCATGTGAACAGAACCTTCTATCTTCAGTCATTTTCATTAGTTGTGTTGTCAAGCCTGTTATAATCACTAAGAAAGTTGTGTTTATGATGGAGGTTGGGGATGATCAACTAGTTCTTCCAATAGTTGATTATTAGACACAGCCTTGAATATAAAAGGCAAAAAAGTATTTTTTGTTTACTGTCCTACTCTAACTGTTTACGTTATTATTTTGTAATTGAGCAAACTGAAATTACAAATTGAAAATAATACAATTACATAATTTCGCAAAAAAAGCAACAACTTCAATATATTTACCCTTTTTTATTAATTTGCTTGAGATGTTTCATCAGTTAAAAATAAAAGTCTGATGTAGTGAAGCCGTAGCTTTTCCCATTCAAACACGTGAATTAAATTTATACGCAAAACTGGAATATTGCATAAAAACATGCAAATAAAGCAGCTTTCCATCCAACGAGTCAAAGACAACAAAATCTTCACTTCCTGATTAACTGGTGCCAAATATCAAAAAACGGAGTTTGCTGCAGTAGGAGTAGCTGAGTGAATCGTTTCTTTATTTATTAAATGACTTGCGCCTAAGAAGACAAGGCTGAAACACAATGAATGCATGGTGGCATTTGAAGGCGTGAGACGGGGAGCACAGTTCTCCCAGAAAGACCAGGGAGATAATTATGATACTGAATTACATTTATTGATGAGTATTATTTGACAAGAGTAACATGAAACAGGATTTCTTTGGCGGAGGCCCTGTTCATAGCTCGGTTTGGAAGCTTTTAGATCCAGCTACGTCTGCCGAGGACGAAGGCAGGGGCGAAGCCTTCACCCCCTCCCTGGACAGGGCCAACCTGGTGGTGGTGGGGAGGATGGTGGGTTGGTGCCTGCAGCCAAATGAATGAAATTAATGGACAGCTTATATATTCCTTGTGTATATTGGCTATTGGTTGAAACTGATTGTGATGACTGACTTGGCATCAGGTATTCCTTGTGTCTCGTGGCTATTGTTTGGAACTGATTGTGATGAGTGATGTGACATTTAGGTCTTCCTGGTAGAACTATCGCTATAAGCTACATTTCTGAAGGTATTTAATAATATAATAACACTAATACTGATGGTTAAGGTGTTTTAGAATGACTAAAACAACATCTCAGATGTTTCACAATGTGCTCAGTTTGCTGGTTTGTCCATTCACACACATTTTTATCATTACATGGTCTCTTATAACAAAAATCACATGGCCTTTTATATTGCGCGTACTGGAGTTTATCCTACTCAGTTATGTGTATATGTTTTTATGTGCATTTTCAAAACTTTTGCACATCTTGGCCTTTCCATCAACCGATTTTTATGTGCATATCCAAAATGTGCAAAAATGGGTGGCTGGAAACATAGTTACTGACATTTCATTATATTTGTTTTTATATTGAGATTTTAAAAATATTGCAAAGCTTATTGTGAAGTGTTTTTTTCCTGCACAAAAGTGTTCTTGGACCATTGTTTGATGACAGTTGAACCACGTTAGTCATGTTAGGAATGTTTTAACAATTTTGTTTTGGGTGCTTTTTCTTGACTTTAAATGTCTTCATTCAACTATTACTGTCTATGGAGGATAAGAGAGCTCCAGGATTTCATCTAAAATATCACCATTTTTTGTTCTACAGGCGAGCCAAGGTCTCTGGGGTTTTGCCTGACAATGGGGTGAGTAATTAACAGAATTGTCATTTTTGGTTAAACTAACCCTTTAATGCAAGCCAGAAGAAAAAAAATTTAATATCAGCCAAGTAACTCTGGTTAACAGAAAGGGCTCTTTTCCTTCCCACTCTGAACCAACTTCATTTACTGCAGTGACAGCAGTTCTTCCAAGTACCTTGCAAGTATTGTTGGCTATTCCTCTGCTGCACCTTCTGATGGTGAAAAATGACCCAAAACAGCAGCAATAGAATGCACAGGGGCTTGAACGGCACGTTCAGCTTCCACAGACCCAGAAAAGGTAAACAGACATGCATTCTCTGTGTTTTTCCACAAACACACACATTTACACACATTTGCCAAAGCTCCTCTCTTCCAGTACTTTATGATCTTTCTCATTTTCTGCTCCATCCCCCAGGCCAATGGCAGAGCACTATAACACAATACAGTGTACTGTACAGTAAGTAAAGCCTGTGCCCAGAGAAACCCTATGGCGATGACATGCCATCTGCGGACCTGGCACCAGCTGCCTCTGCCGACCAACCACCGCCATAATTAACACAGACACCTCACCCCATCCCATTTCATGTACTCTTCACCTTGCATTCATCCCTAATGCACATCAGAAAGACTTCCAGACAGAGAGATCTGGCAGATCAAAAGAGCCTGTTTAATATTTCTTTCCTTTTTAAGCATGTGGCTCTTGAGACAGCGATAAGACCGTTGCTTTGAGTTGATGAATGTAATGCAACCCCTATCTGGTCTCTCCAGAGTCAGCCAGGCAGAGAAAGAGAGAGAGAGAGAGAGAGAGAAAGAGAGAGAGAGAGAGAAGTGCAGAGAGAAAGCCTTGATTTCAGTTTAAAATGGACTCTTTTGATTGAAGATCAGAGTTAAGAAGTTAAGACGTCTGTTGTAACGAGAAAATTAAAAAAAAACTTTTACTTTATAGCGATTTGGCAATTGTAAAAAAAGACGGTTATCTCATTTTTTTCTCATTTAAAACAACTTTAATTAAAAACGGTATCTTTAAAATTACATTTAAAAAGTGTACTTAGATTTTTTTTTACATAATTACTTTTTTAGGGGTTTTTCACCTTTATTTGGAAAGGACAGTAGAGGTTGCAGACAGGAAAGTACTAGGCACAGAGAGAGGGAAACGGTCAGCAAAGGACCTTGAGCCAGGAATCGAACTCACGTCACTGTGAGCACCATGGTGCTATATGTCAGCGCACTTAACCACAAGGCTACTGGCACCGACATTTAATTATTTATTTAGTTTTTGTACATTTAAGATATATTGTTTGTTTATTTTATAATATTTGCATGGCTAGCAAAGTGCTATGAAGGTAAACCTCACTCTCTGACCTCAAAAGGTGCTCTAGTGACACACTAGAGGCCATGGTCTTTAGCCTCCTTGTTAGAGCAACCGACTCCCATGCAAAAGGTCGCCGATTAGATCCCAGCTCAGGCTGGTTCGGGTGCAGTAGGACCAGGGGGTTATACATGCTGGCTCGTCTGGGATGGGAGTGAGGTTTAGAGGGTGAGTGTAACAGAGCCAAGCTAGCGAAGTGCTGTGCAGGTAAACCTTACTCCTCTGACCTCAAAATATGCTCTAGCGACAGACGCTAGAGGCCATGGTCTTTAGCGTCCTTGTAAGAGCAACCGACTTCCATGCAAAGAGTCGCTGACTGGATCCCAGCTCAGACTGGGTTGAATGCAGTAGGACTGGTGGGTTACACATGGGGGCCCGTCCGGGATGGGAGTGAGGTATAGAGGGTGAGTGTAACAGAGCCCAGCTAGCGAAGTGCTATGCAGGTAAACCTCACTCCTCTGACCTCAAAATGTGCTCTAGTGACAGACACTAGAAGCCATGGTCTTTTTCATACAACTGATTTTTACTTTCCAGTTAAACTTACATAATTCAAAGAAGAATATTTATTAAACTGAAATAAACATGTCGACACAAGCTTAATAAAAGCATAACAGCTGTGTCTGTGAGTTACAATAATAAAAAAAAAGCTCATCAAAAGGGATCCATTCTTTTTGCACTGGCATCATTAACTGAGCCATCTCTGATAATACAGGCTGAAATGTTCTAAATTACAGTGTTGATTTTATGCCGCAGTGACTTCACAGGCTCAGTTTCAGCACTTATATCTGGTGCTGCTTCTAAATGAACGCTGGTTTGACAGAATGCAATATAAATCATTACACATTAAACAAACACACACTATTCCTGCCACACACACACACCTCTGAATACTGTTTGGCTGTGATGCTGCAAATTTTATACTGTATGACATGGTATAGAGAGCAACTCAGTGTATTAAGGCATGTAGACATGGTCAAGACAATCTGCTGCAGTACAAACTGAGCATCAGAAAAAGGAAGAAAGGTGATTTAAGTGACTTTGAACGTGGGTTAGAGAATGGTCTAAAAAAGAGCAAATATCCAGTGAGTGGCAGTTCTGTGGGTGCAAACACCTTGTTGATGCCAGAGGTCAGAGGAGAATGGCCAGACTAGTTCAAGCTGATAGAAAGGCAACAGTAACTCAAATAACCACTTGCTACAACCGAGGTATGCAGAAGAGCATCTCTGAACACACAACACGTCCAACCTTGAGGCAGATGGGCTACAGCAGCAGAAGACCACACCGGGTGCCACTCCTGTCAGCTAATAACAAGAAACTGAGGCTACAATTCGCACAGGCTAACCAAAATTGAACCATAGAAAATTGGACAAACATTGCCTGGTCTGATGAGTCTTGATTTCTGCTGTGACATTCGGATGGTAGGGTCAGAATTTGGCGTCAACAACATGAAAGCATGGATCCATCCTGCCTTTTATAAACAGTTCAAGCTGCTGCTGGTGGTGTAATTGTGTGGGGGATATTTTCTTGACACACTTTGGGCCCATTAGTACCAGTTGAGCATCGTGTCAATGCCACAGCCTACCTGAGTATTGTTGCTGACCATGTCCATCTCTTTATGACCACAGAGTACCCATCTTCTGATGGCTACTTCCAGCAAGATAACACGCCATGTCATAAAGCACGAATCATCTCAGACTGGTTTCTTAAACATGACAATGAGTTTACTGCACTCAAATGGCCTCCACAGTCACCAGAACTCAATCCAATAGAGCACCTTTGGGATGTGGTGGAACGGGAGATTGGCATCATGGATGTGAAGCAGAATAATCTGCACCAACTGTGTGATGCTATCATGTCAATATGGAGCAAAATCTCTGAGGAATATTTCCAGTACCTTGTTGAATGACACGAAGGATTAAGGCAGTTCTGAAGGCAAATAGGGGTCCAACCTTCTGCTAAGGTGTACCTAATAAAGTGGCCGGTGTGTGTATAAGTTCATATTTCCATTTCATATATATATATATATATATATATATATATATATATATATATATATATATATATATATTTATATGTATTGCAAAAATAGCTTTTACGTAATTTTTTACAACTATTGTACATTAAAAATATCTACATAGTTGAAAATATTATTAATTCAATTATTACATATTTGTAATTCCAGTGGTTGCAAAAAAACATATATAGTGGCCATTTTTGCAATACTTTGAATTTTATAGTGCAAATATGACATATATTTCATACTGTTTAAGTGAAATCCAAAATATAGACTTGTATGTAATGTGCATATTGCCATATACCAGATTTCTATGTAGGCCAAAAAAGTTTCGTTCAAAAGCAGGCATAACCCACTTAGAAATGCACTTCAGTCCTCTTGGGAAACACGGCTTAGACATGGCGGTTTGAATAAAGATAGCTAATAATCCATTCATCTTCTTGCTGTTCAGACAGATTTAGGCAAACGTACTTGGCACATGTACTTCTTAATTTTTGTTTTTATCATTTAAACACTGCTCTCCGCCAAGAATTCTTGCGAGTTAGCTTCCTCTCTCTCACATCTCTTTGCTCAGCCGTTTCAGCTTTTGACATCTTCCTCTTCCCAGTTTAGTTTCAGACATAGCATATTGTATGGTCTCTTGGTCCTGTCAAGACTGACTTATAACACCTTGCTGAGCCAAGACTGGTTGTGTTTGTTAGAGTCGAGTCAGCAAGCTTTGTAAAAGAGGGCTGCAGAAGTTGCTGTGGCTGGCTGAAGTTGAACAATACAGATGGAAGGCCTGGTCTTTCACAACAAACACGCACGCACACAACAGCATCATTCAGATTTGCAGATCACACAGTAGGCTATTCTGTTGGCTCGCTCGCTCTCCATCACCCTTTACTTGGCAACACACACAAGCCTAGGACAAAAGCTGAGGCCAGCGACAGCACACAAGCAATGGGCGACTCGTCACGTGACTGAGAGAAACAAAACAGCAGGAGGCTTTTGCATTTAAGTCAACATGAAAATCAAGTTGTGAACATGTTTGCTTGGGTATTGTTTGGTGAAATGGCTCATTGACCAATTAATAAATGATCAAAGTAGTCAAAATGTAGGGTGGTTTATTTGTCCATCAAGCATTGGCTAGATCACTGCCGTGTGCTATTAGTGGATCTCATAATAGCTGCTCCTTCCTTTGTAAACATTTTGAAACAAAGAATGCTGAGAGGAATCTAACTAATCTATGTACACGTTATAATTGCTGGTTTGTTTATAGATACAACATCAATCACTGGGTTTAAATTGGTTTCAAAATTGAACTTAAACATTTGAACACAGTGGTTGGGGTTTGTTTCCATTTTTAGCAACCCCACAGTTTTTTTTACAGTTTGGATAAGTAACAAGTTTTTGATAATGAAGATGCATTGGTCTTCACTGGCTGAACAGTATCTGCTTTCGTGAACTGCCTGAATTCATAATATTCACAAAACTTCTGCAGAGGTTGTGATGGAGATTGGGGTTGATCAACTAGTTCTTCCAATCGTTTATTATAAAAGCCTTAACGCAGTGATATATTTGTTCCCCTTCTATCCTCTTCTTCTTCAAAAAAAGGAAAGAGGAAATATTATCTCTGTTGAATTGATCCAGAACAGAGACTGGCAGTATGTCAAAAGTATGGAGACACACACACACACACCAAACAGCAGCATGGGAAAAATGTGTGGCTTGTGTCAGGCATTGAAACCAACATACAGTAGGCTACAGCAGTAGTTCTCAACCATCCACCAGAATCTTTCCACACTCTGTCATAAATTTGCTCTGTGCTGCAAGATGAAATTGATTAATCTATCAGATGCCATTCTAGATTTTTAAAATATAATCTTGATTTACATATATGTGAATAGCTCAGATGCATGCAAATGAAAATAACCAACTATTTGCCATAAAAGTGAAATTACTGAATCAAGACAGGAGCATGAAAAAAATGCTCATTTTAGAAGTAAATTTCAGGTGGCACTTAGAGGTTTTTGCAGCTGAACTCTTCATATGTATATAGGGGTTCAGATGCAAAAACTTTCAAGTGCTGTATGAAATTTTCTCAGCCTCCTGTATGTAGGTTCATAATTTCACCTTTAAGGCGCTCAATAAAAACTTTTTTTTAAATCCCCTTTAAAGTGAAATAACCATACCTGCCAACATTAGTTTCTGAAATTCCTGGAACACTGGGGAAGTGAGGTGGGGTGTGTCGAATAAAACAGTAGGGAACCGGGTTAGTAACTGTACTGTGGTGTTAGTAACTGTACTATGGAATGGATTTTGGGCAGCCGCTGCGATCGGATACTATACCAAAGTTAGCGACCCGGGGGTGTTACAGACTGTACTAAAATGCTGAGGAACAGGGGCGGGGTGAAATTACAGGATTTTTCCTGGAGAAATAATAAAATGGAAGGGTGGCAGGAAATGGGTCTGAAATATGGGAGACTCCTGGGAAAAATGGGAGTGATGGCAGATATGGAAATAACTGAATATATAAAAAAAATGCTCATTTTACAAGAAAACTACAGATGGCACTTAAAGGTTTTTGCATCTGAACTCTTCATATATTTAGAGAAAAATAATCAAAAAAATAGTTTGAAGCTCTTTGAAAGACTTCTAAAACCTTCAAAATTAAATGATGTCACTTTAATAAACACTGCAAAAAAGCAGAAAACGAAAAACTGTTGAGAAAATGAAAATGAGCTATTCAAATTAGCATAGCAATTTTAAGACTATAGGGGAATTACCAACCTACGTCACAGATGACGTCACACAGGTTCAACCATACATACCGGTTGCAAATAAAGACAATAGCTAACATGTTGTGTTGTGCGGTAGGATGCCAAAATCGAATAGAAATAGAAAACAGTTAGTTAGTGGCCAACAGCTATCAGAAGAGCTAAATGGAGTGAGGACCTAATTAAAAATGCTTGACCCTGCAGTTCTCATTTCATATCAGGTTAGTTCCCGCTATGCTGAATCATACGCATTACTCATTTTTGATTGCAGCAATGATTTCAGCAAAAACAGTTAAATATGGTGAATAAACTGCGGACACTGAATGCTTAGAATGAAATGTAAAAATGTAAGTTCACATACCCTGCCGTACAGGTGCAGTTCCCTGACAGAATCCAGTTGTTTTGCTTGTGGATGATTACCCAGGCCGTGTTCTTTCCTTGTCTTTGGCTAGGCAGAACCACGGTTTTTAACGCTACAAAGTTTTGAATCTGGTAATCATGGAACATTATTTCTTGCACATGACCACACAGAACAAAATTGTAGGCATCTAAAGACTTGTAGGCCTTTAACTTCTCTCTTGTAAAATCACTCGGAGTTTCAATGAGATAGTTGTATATTTCGGGTTAGATGCTTGGCCATTTTATCCAATATCCATTGGGAGGGTGCTATCGCACCTGTCAGACGAACGCCGCTCACTTAAACAGTAATTTTGCCAAATAACTGTGCTCATCACTGGGTGACAAGCTGTTATGATACGCTGAAAGCATTCTGTAAATAATATGTTATCAATATAACTTATCTCTAATACAACATCAAACTCTGTACTGCATCGGATGTCATTCCCTCGCTGTAAATGCTATAGCGCTCCTGTTTTTTTCTGCAACCTCGATGTAAATGCATCCTGAATGTTTACAAACCTGTAATTTGCCTGTACCTGATGTTTAATTTACTGGAAAGTACAAAAGCTGACAAAAACTTGACGCAATAAAAGAAACTCCCTATATATCTTTACTTTTATATTATATAGATGGTGACAGTTTGTAAACTGTTTGAATTCATAATATTCATAAACCTTCTGCAGGGATTGTGAAATGTGTATCTACTGGACGCTTTTGGGAGTCCATGGAGAGAATTTTTGATTGTAAGTAAATAAATCATAGATAGGAGCACAGGGAATCTACGCATGCAGAAATCTGCAGATTTCCACACATTTTCAGCCCATCATTGAGTGTATTTATCTACTTGTGTAAATGGGTGTAAAATTATCTTTATTCAGTTTTTAAATTAATTTCACTAATATTATTTACTAATATGAAAGTGTTCATTTGATTTATTTACAACACAGTTTGTACAGTAATATTTTCAGTCTTTTAGTAGATTTATTATATAAGAGACTTGCTTTGTTTACCAAATAAGTGGATCTAATTGGATTTTCATTGGAAACATTAAATAAAGGTTTAAAAAGTATTAATATTTATTTCATATATTACGTTTTTAGTTAAAATACTCCCAAAATAATTCTGCATAAATCCACAGATTCTTTTACAAAATTCTCAGCAGAAATAGAAAAAATGTCCGCAGATTCTGTCTGGTCTTACTCATAGGTCACATGACAGCAACAACAGACAATAACCCCGACTGCCATTCATATTATATAGAAAATAAGTTTTGACCAGACACAAAGTAATCTACTAACTAAATGTAGTGCTTGCCATACAAGTTTGCAGTTCAGACACATATCGTCTGTCTACATCCTTCATGCACCTCCACCTTCAGGAGCCCTAAATATCCCACAGACCTACAAAATTAATATTTATATAAGCATTTATATAAGTTCTGTCTACATATTTCCAGCTCACTTTCATCCTAACTGCAGGAGGGCAAACAAAAGAAGGTGACTGTGGGAGGGAATTCACACAAATGGAAATTTTTCAGCGGCGCTCGCACCAGTGAAATGTACCATTCTCTTCTTCACGCCTTAATGCTTCTTCCCCCAGAGGACCTGACGTATTCGCCACATTTGTGACATTCAAGCCTAACCTCAAATCGACCACCACGGAGACCACCAGAGACATCAAGGCATAAACAACAGGCATCAAACTCTTCCAGATTAAGCAGATGTGCATGAGTATTAACCAGTATTCTCTCAATGAGAAACAGTTAGCATCTGTGATCTTTTTTTATGTTATCCGCTGATTATTGACAGCAAATAAGGCTATATTTAGATGAAATGACCTTTTGGGAAATAATATGCATAGGCATGTCAGTTAAAGGGATTGTGTTTATTATTTAACTAGAAAAGTTCGTAGACAAGCTTTATGGTGGCTTGAGAAAGCCTAGTCTGAAAGTCTAAAGTCGTTTAAATAATTGAAGTAGTTTTTAAAAAGTTTGAAACAGTCAGCATAGATAGATAAGTACAATTTGTGTTGGCATGTTTCTAATATAGATTGGCATGTTTCTTGCTAGGGGCAGCTTGGTGGCGCATAGGGTAGCATAATTGCCTCACAGCAAAAAGGTTGCTGGTTCGAGCCTCGGCTGGGTCAGTTGGCATTTCTGTGTGGAGTTTGCATGTTCTCCCCGTGTTCACGTGAGTTTCCTCCGGGTGCTCCGGTTTCCCCCACAAAGACATGCGCTATAGGTAAATTGGGTAAGCTAAATTGACTGTAGTGTATGTGTGTGAATCAGTGTGTATAGATGTTTCCTAGAGATGGGTTGCGGCTGGAAGGGCATCCGCTAAACATATGCTGGATAAGTTGGCGGTTCATTCCGCTGTGGCGACCCCTGATTAATAAAGGGAAGAAGGCGAAAAGAAAATGAATGTTTCGTGCTAGGGGGTTCTGAGGGGTTGCTAAGGGATTGCTAGGTTGTTCTGACTGGTTGCTAAGGCGTTGCTAGAGTGTTGCTACTCAGTTGTTTGGTTGTTCTGAGTGGCTGCTAAGGCGTTGCCAAGGTGTTGCTAGGGTGTTCTGAGTGGTTGCGAAGGTGTTGCTAGGCGGTTGCTAATGTGTTCTGAGCGGTTGCTAGGGTGTATTAGGTGGTTACTAAGATTTTCCTAGGCAAATGCTAAGGTGTTATGGATGGTTGCTATGTGGTTGCTAAGGTGTTGCTAGGTGGTTGCTAAGATGATCTAGGTCGTTGCTAAGGTATTGCTAGTGTGTTCTGAGTGGTTGCTAGGCGGTTGCTATGGCATTGCTAGGTGGTTGCTAGGGTGTTGTTGGTGGTTGCGAAGGCATTGCTAAGTGGTTGCTAAGGTGTTGCTAGATGGTTGCTAAGGTGTTGCTAGGCTGTTCTGATTGGTTGCTAAGCGGTTGCTATGGCGTTGCTAGGTGGTTGCTAGGGTGTTCTGGGTGGTTGCTAAGGCATTTCTAAGTAGTAGCTAAGGTGTTGCTAGGCAGTTGCTAGGGTGTTTTAAGTGTTTGCTAAGGTACTGCTAGGCAGTGTTCTATGTCATTGCTAAGGTGTTGCTAGAGGGTTCTGAGTGGTTGCTAGGTGGTTGCTAAGGTGTTGCTAGGCGATTGTCAGGGTGCTCTGAGTAGTTGCTATGCAGTTGCTAACATAAATTTGCATGGTTCTAGTATGAATTAGCATGTTGCTAGCATAATTTAGCATAAATTAGCATGTTGTTAGCATGGTTCCACTATGAATTAGCAGGTTGCTAGCATGTGTCTACTATAAACTAGCATGTTGTTAGCATGAATTTAGTTTGAATTAGCATGTTTTTAGCATGAATTGGTATGTTTTCAGTATGTCCAATGTAAAGTCAATGGCAGTTTTTTTATAATGGAAGTCTATGGGACAGTTGCTAGGATGTCATAAGTGGTTGCTAGGGTGTGGCTAGTAAGTTAAAGGTCAGCAGTGACTGGCAGATTGGTAGTCTGAGTTAAATGAGCCCAACCTTATATCTGTACGACAGTTTGGTGCAGAGTTATGAGGTTACAAAGTTTCGTCCAATGTTAAGTCAATGGGACTTTTCCGAATTTTGTGGGTTTTTGAAAAACCGTGAGTCGGATCAGTTGGAAAAGATATAGCAACCCGAGTCAGACCAGTTTGGAAGTTTAAGGTAAGTTTGGTGGTTGTAGTATGAACGGTCTAGGAGGAGATCCATTTTTAAAATAGTCTAAGAAGAAGAAGACAGAAGAAAGAGAAGAAGTTTATGTAGTATAACAGTATGTTGCTTTCTCAAGCCATCATAATTAAAAAAAAGGACAATTTTTTATACAAAAAATATAAACTTACAGGATTCTGGTCTCATCATATGCAGTTAGAGATGTTAGAAGTGTTAGCAGTACACTGGAAATTAAGCTAATTTTTAATTATTACATGAACAGTGTCCTGTATTTAGGGATTTATTTGTGTTTTCAGTTTATTTACGCTTCCAATTGCATTATGGGACCTTGATCTCGGGTCTAACAGCTTTTGTTGAAATTGTCAAATGTTGAAAATTTTACTAACTTAAAATTTTTAATACCTTGAAAAAATATATTGTGTAACAATTATATATAAATAAATCATTACAGAAAGTATATGTGCTGTTTAAACGGAAACGTGATTGTCAAATTTAAATATAACCACATTCAAAATGTAAAGTTAAAGGAATGTCTGACAAAAAGGTTGTTTAATAAAGACTTCCGTTTACTGAGGGCTTATTTGTGCATAATCACTTATCACCATTTTTGCAAGTTTAATATTGCCATTTACGCACTTTAAGCTAAAAGATGACTTCATATGTCCATGTTCTTTTCCTTCTCTGAGCGTGCAAACAGAACCGAACATTCTATTTCGCACTTAAAAAAACTTTAATAAATAAATGAATCAGTCAAATGGAATTATTAATAAAAACAACAATAAATCAAGCATGTCTTATAGAGCAAAAGTAAATTTACATGATTTTACTTTGACAAGGAATGAGTGCAGACTTCTGGAAAAGGGAGAGGCATATGACACAATCATTTTATCTTGATTGTTGTTTTTTTCATAATTGTCGTGGAGGACAAAATCAAAACAAATTTTTTATTCATTGCACATCCCTGGTTACTATTATGGTGGACTTGTAGCTAACTTGACTTCAAGTGACTTACACTT
This sequence comes from Danio aesculapii, assembly GCF_903798145.1. Classification (NCBI taxonomy): domain Eukaryota; kingdom Metazoa; phylum Chordata; class Actinopteri; order Cypriniformes; family Danionidae; genus Danio; species Danio aesculapii. Next base: position 56,220,471 of record NC_079452.1, read on the forward strand.
TTCTTTGAAATGTAGCTCCTTATGTCCATGTCTCGCGCAGTAAGCCTGACTGGAAAATTTCCACAATGCATTATTTTATTTTGGAGGTGATTAATGGTGGGGACATTTTAATAATCTGTGGATATTGGTGGGGACACGTCCCCTCCGTCCATTCTATTTTAACACCCTTGCAAATATCTCGTCCTTTGTATTGTTTATATAGTTTTTTCCATGGGTGGCATGGTGGTGCAGTGGTTAGTACCGTCGCTTCACAGCAAGAAGGTTGCTGGTTCGAGCCCCAGCTGGGCCAGTTGGCGTTTCTGTGTGGAGTTTGCATGTTCTCCCCGTGTTTGCGTGGGATGCTACGGTTTCGCCCACAGTACAATGACATGCACTATAGGTGAAATGAATGAACTAAATTGGCTGTAGCGTATTAGTGTGTATGGGTGTTTCCCTGTAATGGGTTGCGGCAGGAAGGACATCTGCTGTGTAAAACATATACTGGATAAGTTGGCGGTTCATTCTGCTGTAGCGACCCCAGAATAATAAAGGGACTAAGCCGAAAAGAAAATAAATGAATGAATGTAATTGGCCATAGTGTATGAGTGTGTATGTGTGTGTGTGTGAATGAGAGTGTATGGATGTTTCCAAGTAATGAGTTGTGGATGGAAGGGTATCCACTGTGTAAAACATATGCTGGATAAGTTGGCGGTTCATTCCGCTGTGGCGACCCCTGATGAATAAGGGACTAAGCTGAAGGAAAATGAATGAATGACTATAAATCTGCATGTGTACTCCACATACTCCTTTGAAGGCGTCACAAGCAAAACAATTCTATTTAATAAGGAAAATACTAAATCAGTTTTTATTATTGTTTTTAAGTGACCTTTGACTACAAAAAGTCATTTATTATTTACAAATCATGCTTTTGTTTTTGTATTTGGAAGATGCTGAAATTTCCTACTGCTTACAATTAGACTGACTTGTTTAAAAACGCAGGCGCTAGCAAGTTTGCTAACCTTAAACATCTGTTGTATTTAATGACCAAATTTCTCCGTCCACCAAACAAAACTAAGCATGTTAATATAGCTTATAGGTGATAATGTCAGATATGCGTAATTTAGGTTGTAAGTTACAAAGCAGTAGCTAACATCTCTTCAAGCATTAACAACTCACCTTATTTTTGTTCACCGCTGTAAACAACTGAAGGAAAAAACAAAACAAAACAACTCAAGGAGATTCCCGACGGACCACGTGAATATATCTTCCGGGTTTGCTACAAACTAAATCCATTGTCAACTGTTCTGAAATCCAATCTTAAAGAAACGCTAGCCTCCTTTTACCTAACATAACCTCTTTAAAATTCAAGTAACAGTGAAGAAAGCTTACGAGCAAGCTGCAAATCAAGATGGTAGTCATCCTGCTGCATTTAACCTTGTGGCTCTTAAATAATCGCAACGTGACATTAAATGAACTTGGATTAATATGACACTGGCTGCTCGGGAACAATGAAGGCCAAGGCAAGCTGCTCAAGCAAAACGATTGATGGTCTTCAATGTTGTCTAAGTAAAAAAGCAAACGTATATTGCAGTGTAATTAGCCTTTATATTTATTAAAGCCTTTTCTCAGCCACTTTATCGCCTCCAAGTGGCCTCACACAGGCTCGGTGGAGAACAATGGCAGGAGCGGTTGTTTTCTCACCTGTCAGGCTGTCGTAGCACTCGATCTCGGTGCTCTCCACCGCTCTCCGCTGCTCCTCCGTCAGCTTGGCCGCCGGTTGATTCAGGAGATTCACCTCGGATCCTGTGGTCCCGTCGACGACGTGGATCCCTTTCAGCTGCAGCAGCGCCCTGTGATACTTCCCAATCGCTTCCCGGAATTTCTTCTCCTTGTAGCATCGGTGACCCTCCAGTTTGAAGTCAATCGCCTTCTGTATTTTCGCCTCCATGTCCATCTCCGCGCCGCCGACGCGATACCCTCCGCCGTCCCCACCCGCCGCAGCTGCCAGACTCCGGCCCCCGGCCTCCGGATAGCTCTTCAGGCTCTTGATCGAGTGCTGCTTTGCCTCCATCTCGCTCAGGAAGCCATGCTGCTCCGACACGGGTGCCTGTGTTCTCTTGCAGGGCTGGAGCAGCGTGCTGTGCATAAAGGATGCGAGCCCAAAAACACAAACGCGAGCGGGGAGGATCTTCCAGGAGGGATGCGACTACAACACCAAAGCCTTCCAGGTGTAAAAACACGACAAAGGATGCAAACAAATAAGCTATCGCGGGTGTTTGCCGTCGAGCAGCGTGTTGCGCCTTTGCACGGAGGTGATGTTGGAGCGGGAGGACTCTTCTCTTGCCGCCGGCGAAAGCAGCTTCAGCACCACAGACAGCGCCAGCGAGCACGAGCGTAAGGCATTATGGGAAGGAATTAATCGTGAGATGATGCTGCTACTGGTGGATCACGATTGCATTAAAGGGGAGCGGTAAATCTCCACACGTCGTGAAGCCAGAAATAAATAATAAAATCAAACAGTGCGAAGGCTGCCGTCTTTACGTCATTGTGATTAAAATGCACACCGCTGCAACACTGTGGAATCCCGTTTGGGAAATCCGGCTTAGTGTTGTGGAAGATGAGATCATTATTAACAGGTTGATGAGTTAACGTGTTAAATGCCTTACCAGGAGGACCAGCTGCTAGCCTCAGCTAAGAGAAGGAGGACAAAAAGACGTGCTAAAATGCTTCATGATGCATGAAAAATGTGTCCTTAAATTGCCTTCTAGACTAAAAAAAAAAAAGCAGAAAGTCTCCCTGTGAGCTTGATTAATTTGCCTGGCAAAAACTGAAGGCTGAAAAGCTCATTTAATAGCTCTCATCTAAAGGCTGAGTGGGCAGGTTTGTTATAAAGGTCATGAATGAAACGACATTGATGGTATCCAAAAAATGTTCTTTATAATAACATAAAATACAAATAAACGTTTTTGCTGTGGTTGAAAACAGAGGTGGGTAGTAACAAATTACATTTACTTCATTAAATTTACTTGAGTGAAATTGTTGGGTAACGTGTTCTTTTAATTAACTAAATTATTAAAGAAAAATTATTACTCTTACTTCGCTACATTACACTTCGCATATATATATATATATATATATATATATATATATATATATATATATATATATATATATATATATATATATATATATATATATATATATACATATTTATGTATATGTACATATATATTTATACACACTTGAGTAAAGTCTCTGGTTGAGACTAAAGTTTGAAGCTTTAGAGATATAATACCAATCCACATCTAAAAGCTGACTGGGCAGTTTTGCTATGAAGGTCCTTAATGAAACAGTATTGAGAAGGGCTGGGCCGATAAATAATATTATATCAAATCGCAATAAAATTTATGAGGATAACAATGATAAGCTCTAGACATGTTACTCTATATTGTTATAAGAGTCAATCACACAGCAGAAATGTGCAACAATGGGAATATTCACCTTATTCTTCATGTACAAGCGAGCGCATCCGTTTGAATCTTTTTGGCTTTTGGCAAACTGATATTTTCTTGTAATATTCTGCTTTGTCTGCATAGTCATGAACACACTTGTTTGTAGACCAAGTGGTGCGACCGTTTTCTGTGGTTTATTATTCCTAGTCATTTCTCCCAAAATTCTCAAAAATTGGCCAATGACAATAGGTTACGCTATTTTATCAACCCGCTCATTTTTTGTGGCTTCAGCATGTCGGGATACTTTTTTAAATCTGGAAGAATTAACAACTGATATCGAAATGTATATCGTTAACGTTCAATTTGGAAAAGAATTAATCGAGATTGTATTTTTGTCATATCACTAGGCCCACACGGAATCTGCATGTGCAGATTTCCGCAGATTTCTAGCCTATCATTAAGTCTACTTACTGTGTTAATGTGTATATTTATATTTATGCAATTTTAAAATTTTCACTAATATTATTGTGATATAATAATAGTCATATTAAAATGTTCATATGATTTATTTACAATACTTTAGATTGTAAAGTAATATTTTCTGTCTTTTAGTAGCTATATTATGAGAGATCAGCTTTGTCTACCAAATAAGTGGATCCAATTGGACTTACATTGTTAACATCAAATAAAAGTAAAAAATGTATTCTTTTAAAGTATTATTTTTTTATTTCATACATTAATATTGTAGTTACGATACTTCTAAAATCATCTCGCTTAAATCTACAGATTTTTGTTTTATAAACTACTAAACAGAAATAGCAAAAACTGTCCGCAGATTCTGTCTGGCCCTACATATCGCCCAGCTCTAACTGAGAAGTGTATAAAAAATACTGTTTAAGACATAATAATATGAATAAATCTGATCTGTGTAGTTATCCGCTGTGATAGCTAGACTAAATTAATAACAGAAAACACAGAGTCAGCATTGACAGGCAAATGCTAAACAGTGATGAACTGCTAAAGTCCTTTTACAAATGGCTCAGTGTGCAGTAACACTGGAGACATAAGGGCTTGTGGAGTCCTTACCATCTGTGCTATTTACCAGCCCTCGCATTAAAGGCAGTTTTGTTGCTGGAACATCTATCCTTTATAGATGGACCTGACAAAATAAAGCTAGAATATGCTCTTAACCCCAGTTGAAGTTATGTTAAAATCAAAGCATCTCATAAAAAGTTAATGAAAGAAACAATACAAGAGATTTGTTTTATCTTTTTATATTCAATCCATTCCAAAGACAAATAATCGTCAATATTATAAACTTACCCAGTTAAAATGTTTTTTTTTCTCTCTCTCTCATATTATTCTTCAAACATAACGTAACAAAATTCAACATCTGAGATGCTTCAAATGAAAATATTTATAAAAAAACAAAAGAAAACATGACAAAACACAGATTGTGAAGGTAAATTCCTGTTACAAAAGGTTGACTGTTGGTTACTGTAGTAAACAGTATAAAGGGGTGAAAACTTACACAATACACAGGGGTCCACCTCCAGGTGAGTTGCTTGGCAACAGCATGTCAATACCAACATCATATTCGCTCTGCTTGGCCATGTAATACAACCCCTGGCAAAAAGTATGGAATCACTGCTCTTGGAAGATTGGAACATTCAAATGTTTATTGTATAGGGGGGGAAAAAAACCTCAAGCACATACAATTGACAAGAGAATTATTAGCCCCCCTTTCAATTTTTCAATCCCAAATGAGGTTTAACAAAGCAAGGAAATGTTCACGGTATGTTTGACAATATTTTTTCTTCTGGAGAAAAGTCTTATTTTTTATTTCGGCTAGAATAAAAGCAGTTTTATAAACCATTTTAAGGTCAAAATTATTAAGCCTTTTAAGCTATATATTTTTTCGATAAGTCTACAGAACAAACCATCATCATACAATAACTTGCCTAATTACCCTAACCTGCCTAATTAACCTAGTTAAGCCTTTAAATGTCACTTTAGGCTGTATAGAAGTGTCTTGAAAATATCTAGTCAAATATTATTTACTGTCATCATGGCAAAGAGAAAATAAATCAGTTATTAGAAATGAGTTATTAAAACTATTATGTTTAGAAATGTGATGAAAAATCTTCTCTATTAAACAGAAATTGGGGGAAAAATAAACAGGGGGGCTAATAATTCTGACTTCAACTGTACATGCCACAAAACTATTTTCATTAAACAATCCAACCTTCTGGCTGTATCAAACACTTGGCAAAAAAGAACACCGCAGTCAATTACAACTGTTTTCCAACAGAGGAAAAAATATGGAATCACACAAATTTGAGGAAAATGATATGGAAATCACCAAATAAAACACCACTAGTACTTTGTTGCACCACCTCTGGCTTTTATAAGAGCTTGAATTCTTTGACACATGGATTTAACTGTTGACAAATAGGATTCTTCATTAATCTGTCCAACTTTGTCTGTTTGCAGATGCCAGATCAGCTTTGCAGGTTTGCCTTGTCATAGACCACTTTCTTTAATTTCCACCACAGATATTCAATTGGATTGAGATCTGGACTATTTGCAGGCCATGCCATTATTATGTTATATAAAAGTATGTTATATTTAACATTATATGTCTTTCCTGCAGGAAAGTCTTTACAGATTTTGCCCTATGGCATAATGCTTTATCATCCTGAAAAAATTTCTCATCATCACCAAACATCCTTTTAAATGATGGAATAAGAAAAGTGTCAAATCTCAACATAAACTTTTTCATTTATAGACGATGTAATGACTGTCATCTCTCCCTTTACCTGGCATACAACCCCATATCATTAATGATTGGGGAAATTTGCATGTTTTCTTCAGGCAGTTGTCTTTATAAATTTCATTGGAACGGCACCAAACAAAAGTTCCAGCATCATCAGCCTGCCCAATGCAGTTTCGTGATTTATCACTGAATATCACTCATATCTAGTCATCCACAGTCCAAGACTGTCTTCCTTTATCATACTGAAACCTTGTTCTTTTCTGTTTACATGGTAATGATGGTTTTTGATTGGCTTTTCTGTATGTAAATTCCATTACTTTTAAGCGATTTCTTACAGTCCGGTGAAAAACATTGACTCCACTTTCTGCCTATTTGTTCCTCATTCGCTTGGTTGTGCAATTTTTGTTTTGAAGGCATACTGCTTTATGTTTTCTGACATCTTCATTGGTCTAGCAGTATGCTTCACTTGTACAATCTTCCCGTTTAATTTGTTCTTGGTCCAGTTTTTAGACACAGCTGACTGACAACGATCAACATCTTTTGCAACATTTCGTGAAGATTTACCTTATTTGAGAAGTTTGATAATGCTCTCCTTTGTTTCAACTGACATCTCTTGTGTTGGAGCCATGAGTTATGTCAATCAGCTTAGTTCAACACCTCACTAACAAGTGCAAACACTCTTTTTTAACTGCAGACTAATTAGCAGTTGTAAATTACATACAGTTTGTTTTAAAACTGCAAAGTACGTGGTGATTCCATATAATTTTCCTCAGATTTGTGTGATTCCAAGTTCCCACACTGTTTGATCTGTAAAAACAGTTGTAACTGACTAGTGTTCTTCTTTTTTTATTTTTTAAGTGTTTGATACAGCCAGAAGGTTGGATTGTTGACTGAAAATAGTTTTGTGGCATGTATGTGCTTGTTTTTTTTCTATACAAATAAAAATTTGAATGAACATCTTCTAAGAGTGGTGATTCCACACTTCCTGCCAAGGGTTGTACTTTTACACACATTTTTATTGGATAGCATTTCAAGTGTCCCTTAACACGCTGATTGTGTTTTTAAGTAACAGTTATGGTCATAAAAAGCGGTCACACAACACTTATCAATTCCACTCATAAGCATGCGAATGCAGGAGAGCAGAAATATTTTTCACATTTTGCTGTTTTCCGATGTGCAGTTTTAGTCAACTCTGACATGTAAATTCATATTTGTGAAACATTAAGGATATGTTGATCTCCTATATAAATACCACAGACTTTGCGGTGTTGAACAAAAGGATCATAGAAAGCACATATTTATTACATTATCAATGCAAAACGTATGTTTTGTAGTGTGACCGCAGCTCACGGATTGATTGAAATCCATATCAGAGCAATTTCAAGCCATTAAGGGCCTGATTTACTAAACAGAGCACATGAGCATGAGAACACAATCCGCTAAAAGCGCATATGGGACTGGAAGGTTCTGCAGAAGATCTACAGCCGGTGTACAAATTCAAAAATGTAAATGCACCAGCTCATTTCCATAATGACAACCATGGGTGATCTACTAATAACACAGGTGCAAGGAAAGCTTTTTTTGGGTTTTAAATAACAGAGCACATTTCAATAAACTGACTATAAATTTGGTCATTTTTGTTGTTGTGGTTTCATTGCCAAAGGAGGGTGTGCTGGTGGCAGTATTTGTTTTTCTTTAAAGGTGCAGCAGGTGATCTGCCAAAATGCTATCTGTTAGCATAATTTCTTTGAAACACAGTCCCTCCCAAGCCAGCCGTCCAAAGTCACGCCTCCTGAATCACGAACGAGCACCTTAAAGATGACAGTAGACAACCCACTAGATCATGTCATTCGCCAGTAAGAAAACTTTACAGTACTTTATAATACTACAATTCTGAATGAAAAACTATTATATCTAGCACGTTTTCAGTTGTGTGGCGAGAAAACTTGTCATAATGTGGAATATTTCATGCATGCAAGGATCGCTGGTCTGACTCTCTCACACGCTGTCCTAAAGCAACTACTGTATGCTTATTGGTTAACGACGGGGTGCAGGAATTACACTCATTACTAAGCCATACTTACATGCTGTTTCAGACCGAATATTTAGAGTAACATGGTAAACAATATAGGGAGCATGTCACAGGTTGTCATTGCTCAAAAATGAACCAATGTGATGTGAATATATTAATGATGCTACAGCAAAAATGTTTTAAAGAATCACCTACTGCACCCTTAATATAAAGATTTATATTAACCTGAGAGTTATTGTTTTTTATTTATCCATATTTGCATCATTGATCCTGTAACGAATCCTGTGGTCTGTTTAAGGATGCCATTAGCGTACACTTATCCCAGCTATCCACATTGGGTTTGACACAGCGGCATATTCTCATCCTGGATCAGCAAGCTTGCAATGGACCAAGCCAGTATGCACATATTAAAGATCAAGCTGCTCCTTTTCTGTTATCCTGTCTATCTTAGTTCAACTTTTGAGCAATACTCTATGATATTTCAGTGCCCAACTGATTTCCACTGGATCAACAAAAACAACATCTCACTATTTTATATTCCACTAAAGAAAGTATGTCAGTGTTTTGGAATGACATATTGGGTGAGGAAATCACATCAATGGTTGAACTATCACTTTCAAAACATTGAGGTAAGAGGATGGTTAAACATAAGCTTACTTTCTGTAAGCCGAGGTGTTTGTGGTAAACGTAGCACATGCTTTCACGTACGTCTCTTGGCTAATGTAGTAGGGAGAAAAAAAGGGGCATTTATAGCATTTGATGCGGGGCGCCATGCTTCAAAAATATAACTACAAACCCCACTTTAATATGGAAAAACTTTTCACTTACTGGGGCGCAGGAGAGTTACTATAAAAGTAGGAGACCGGGATGAAACATGTTTCCTATAACCAAACAGAAGTGCAACAGGTATGTCAACGCTGACTGTTAACAGATATTGCAGCACTTCTTTTTTTTGTTTGTCCCCTACTTTCAAAATCAAAACACTCCATGAGGTACAGCATATCAACAACCCATTCATCCAGGTCGTTTTTTTTTCGTTCAAATAAAAATTCAGGTGAGTTTTAGGTTATAAAAGGGGCAAACTGGATAAAAAAAAAGAACCATTTTCAGTTTTTCCGGGCACCCAGTCTTTTGAACACACTGACTGCCCCAGCGTCCATCTGAGCCCCATGAGTGTCGCCTGTGCTACTACTGACCTTCGGGCTGGCCAGAGCAAAGCTGCCCTGGCTTTTGCATCTGCTACTCGTGACTCGACTGTCCTGGGTGTCCGTGGACTGACTGACTGGAGAGGTGGAGGAGGTAGGCTTGACTGACGGCGCCTTGCCCAGTCTCTGCAGGATGCCAAGTTTGGGTGTCCCCTGCTGGTTAGAGGAGGAGGTAGAGGAGGAGATGGGTGCTGAGGTTTCAGATGGGGGGAGTTTATATTTAGCGCCTAGTCGCCGCAAAGTGAGCGGTTTAGATTTGGTGGTCACAGTGTCTTTTTTAGAGGATGGAGGGGGTCTTTTGAGGACGCCGGCGTACTGCAGCACTGAGCCCTCGCCGTCACTGTCATTGTCCTCAAAGGTGTCGGTAACGCCATCTGTCTTTTCTCCGCTCTCTTCATCATCCTCAGTTTCACCCAGTCGGCTAAACACACCTGTTGGCTGCTGCACAACAGAAGAGAAGACAATGAATCAGTAAGCCAGGATATTCAGCAGTGTTACTGCACTCAAATAAAGGATTACTGCTGTTTGTTCAAACTACCCGTTTAAAATGAGCTGAAACAACACAATTCTTGTCATTTCTTTGGCCAATTTATTTGTTTTATGTTCAGTCCACTTAAATTGTAAGTATTAAGTTAACTTAAGCGTTTTGTGTGGGAGAACATGAAAGAATTGTGTTGGTCCAACAACCTGGTTGGGGGATTTGTACTTCCCAGCATGCTTTGCGTGGGATTGTATTAAGAGAAGGAAATTGACAATAAAACTAATCTTAAGTGTTTAAAGTTAAATAGAAAGACTTGTAGTTTAATGTTTAAGATTCACTTTAGTTTGAAGATTTAGAAGAGGTCCATGTAATGCTTTGATTACAGATTACCACATTGCAGAAGCAATCATGCTTTGGGTGTTGGCAGCTTAATTAGCAAAACTGCTGTTTGTTGCTTTGCTCAGTGAGGCAAGGCAAGTTTATTTATATAGCACATTTCATACACAGTGGCAATTCTAAGTGCTTTACATAGGTACGCAATGTAATGTAAAAGGAGCAACATCATCCATGACATTCTTAACTTTAGAGTTAAACAAATCAAGGAGAATATCAACAGAGTCTGCAGATATGCTTGGTGCTAGCGATAAGGCCTTCACTAGTGTTCTCATTTATGCATCTCTTTCTCACAGGGACAGATCTGTCTTCAATGGCTGGAGTGATCAATATATCAAAGAAAGTACAGAAATGATCAGATAGTGTGACGTCCTTAACAACAGTCGATGAAATGTGTAAACCCTTAGTTAGAATTAAATCTACGATAGTGTGTGGGTCATTGTACATGCGGAGTCAGACCGAAAGTGTTAAAAACAGTCATAAGCAATAACTGTCCTAAAATTAATTTGGAGATCAGTCTCAATCAACTGCATATGTAACCCATGCGTAAAAATGGCTCTTTTTGTTCATTTAGGATAACTTTAAATAAAACTAAGAGACTTTGAAATGTTCGACACATGATAGACATACATGGTATTATCAGACCTTTGAGTTTAAGTTAAATAAAAATACAAATGTATTTCAACTTTTATTTGATAAAATTGTGTTGGACCAACTCAACTGCATTTAATTGTGCAAACAGTTTTTTTAGTTGGTGCTACACAAACTGATTGGATGGAAATCCTGCTTTCAATTTAATTGAGTTCATCCAATGAGTTATTTTTGAGTGTGGTAGCAACATTTTATAATAAATCACTTCAGTTAATGCTACAGGAATCATGAATTAACTAATAGTACGTTTACTATTACTACCGGTTTCAGAGACAAGGCTTAACACTAGTATTGACTGACCAGTTTTAAATGAAAATAATTTGTAATGACATCTTAAAATACAGGCTTTGTCTCAAGATGCACAAGAGGTAATATCATTTTTATAAAAGATGCTTAAACAGCCTGTGCATAAAATGTACTCACTATTAACTCTCCTTAAAGTAGATAAGAGTTTCTTTCTTCTGTTGAACACAAAAGAAGATATTTTGAAAAAAACATGTAAACATTGAGTTACACAGTAGGAAAAAGAAATACGATGGAAGCCAATGGTTACAGGTTTTCAGGTTTCTTCAAAATATCTTTAGTATTTAACAGAAGTACAAAGTCAAACAGATTTTTAACAAGAAAAGGATAAGTAAATGATGATTTTCAGTTTTGGGTGAATTATCCTTTTAAGCTAAGCCACTAAGCCCTAGAGTGTGTGGCATAAAGTGAGCGCCATGTTTTAGCACTGTCGCAGAGGGGCGATAAGTCACTTTCAAAAACTTTTTCATTCATTGTTCCATGCTGGTGGAATTGTGGGACTTGTGGAGCTACGCGTCGATGGATTTGCTCTTCAGTGTTTCGACTTTAAGCTGTGAAAATTAAAATCACACTGAACTGAAATCTGAAAACTGGACTGACACCGTATCAATTTACTAAACTTCTATGTTAAGCTGCTTTGACAAAATTTACACTTTAAAAGCACTATAGAAACAAAGATGAACTGAATTGAATTGTAATGATCGTCCTACTCCCACACGGACTGCAGATTCACTAGTATTAATCAAACGACAGCTAAAAGCCCATCTCTTATGCAATCACCTGAACCCATGTGAACAAAACAAAGACCCCTCTTCTGTCCCCCTCCTCATCACACAACAACCCCAAACTGAGTGTGCCTCACACAGGTTAGTGAGCTTGACAAACCACCTGCAGAAAATACACTCTTTCATCGCTCTGACACTTTAAGCGATGAGCACCTGTCACATTCAAAAAAACACAACACAAAAAGATTCTCACCTTAGTGTTGGAGATAGTGTCTGCTTTAGACTCTGCCCCAAGTCTGTCAAAAACTGAAGTTCGCTTTAAAACCTTGGCTGTGGTAATGAAAGTGAACATTAAGAGAAGACATCAATTTGGACTAACTGTTGATTTACAATTGAGCAAATCTATTTTATTTCTTCAAATTAAAACAGTTTCAACAAACATTTGGGTGTACCTTTCTTATCCTGCTGTGCCAGGATGCGTCGAGTGCGAGCTGTTGTACCTTTTGGCATGTTTATGATGTATTTCCCTTCCATTTCTCTAGTGACTCGTCTGCGCTTCACTTGCAATCCATTTTCTTCAGCTGGTTTGCTGGGTGCTGCAAGGTGTAAAGAAAAGAAAATAAGTTTTAAATCATGCAGTTCCATTTTATATAGTTAATACAAACTCTAATAATGAATTTACTGTCTGTACTGAACATTGCTTTTACTTTGAAAGACATTTATTTCTCTTTCTAATCAGCAAATATGCTTCACTCGGATTATAAATCAACTAAATAACTAAGAATCCTCCAAAAAAGTTTTCTATTTAAATAATAAGAACTAAGGCTGGGCGATTAAACAAAAAGTAACCAAAATCGACATTCAGAATGATAACATTTTTCCAGTTTGATTTTTTTCAATTACTTTCCCTAAGGCATGTGGAGTCACGTGACACCGCTCTGATAGCCACACTTTGCAGCCACATCTGATCTCTGGTCAAGTAGGACGATGGACTCATTCTTGAGCCTTACTTTGCACTACATTGACGATGATTGGAAGCTGTGCTGAGATGCCTTGAGACGACATATTTTCCATTACATTTGTTTTCAGAATATGCAAGAAATTAGCTATTTAATATATTATTTATTTACAGGATATACAAGAGTTATTTTATTTAGAAGAGATACTACTTATTTTCTACTTTAATATGAAACAGAAACACTAAAAATTATTTATTTTGTTTCCAAAAGTGCAAGTTATTTATTTTCACTTTTTTATAAGAAAAAAGTGACTGTTGGTTTTATGCAATGTGCGTTTTAATTTCAGTTGTTCAACATTGATGTTTAATAAATTATAGATAGTAGATAGTGTGTGTTTACTTCAGTTATTTTAAAATCATTCATTCAAAAATCTCTCACTTGTAATATGTAAGCATATTTACAGTACAAACCCTGTCAGTGAACTATGAGGGCAAAAATAAATAGATAAATAAATAAAATAATGGTTCATTAATCGTAATCGAGTTAAAATTAATTGAGATTTTGATTTAAGGCCAAATCGGCCTGCCCTATAATGAACTAGCATTCTTGAGAATGCTTTATAAATGGCAATTCAGATTGGGTACAAAAATATGTATTTCCTTCAAATGAATATATTTCCTTTCTTTATATTCTAAATTACAAATCAAATATTTAAAAAAATAAAAAAATATTAAAAAAACCTAAAAATATATTAAAAAAACATTTTTTCAAAACAAAATTTAAAGTCATTCTAACCCTTTTGGGAATGCTAGATATGCATGTATCAACAAACTAGCAAATGTTCAGTGAAAATCTGAGCAATCAAAGACCGGTATATGGAAAAAAAAAAAAAAAAAAAAACATTACTCAAACAAAGTCTAATTACTTGTACCGGTTTTGGCACTGGCATTGGAGACGGTAACAGAAATTCGGTTGTCAGGCCGGCGAGCAGGCGTGCTTGGTGGAGAGTCCCGGCTCAGAGCATTGGCGATCATGCGTGTGGCAGCTGTCAGAGGAACATGAACATTACCAGTGCTACAGCTAAAGATAAATCACTCCCTGTATGAGCAAGCAGCACAAAAACTGCACATGAAAGGACACAAGTACACACACTGTTGAAAGCAAAAACATTGTAGACCTCCTTTCTAATTAAATATTAGTTGAATAATTTTTTTCTTATTTCCCAAGTCCTGTTTAATGGACAGAGATTTTTTTCAATGCATACATTTAGTGGCTATTTTGTCTTTGCCATGATGACAGTAACGTAAAGTATTTTATTTATTGTCAGCAATGTCAGCAACCAAGGCAATTTTCATGACAAGAACATTTCAATAATAAATATACAATTTAAAAAATCATCAAACAAATGAATACATAAATTAAATAAGATTTTAGCGCAAATACATGATAAAAATTCTAAAATCTTTCCTGGTGTCACTTAGCTAAAAATGTCCTTAAGAGAGTTAATTTCATTAAAAAAAAGCTGCGTCTCAAATGGTACACTATACATTATGCCCTAATGCACTATGTACTTATGCACTTACACACTCAACAGCAAAGTATATGTAGGTAGTGTTGTCCCAAATGGAGCACTAATCTTTTTTTACTGAGTGGAAATTCAAACCGTTTCCTTGATGACATGACCAAACTATCAAACAATACCTGCCATAAGTATAACTGTATTCACCATCGGGAGGCGCTATAATCATTCTCGAAGGAGAATTTTGCTTTCACCATCCAAAATAAATAGTTATCCAACACATGCGCCGGATAGCTCCGCCTCTTCCGCTACCTGAGCAAAACTGCGGTCATTGAGTGTGTGAAGTGTCCATCATTACACACTTCATATTACCGGTTGAATAAGTGCATCATCTGGGTAATTAAAGTGCACTTATTATTTTTAGAGTTTTCAGTGTGAATGCACTACTTAAACTATTTATACTACAAACTGGCGTAGAATAGTATAAGTATGCAATTTGGGACGCAGCTAAAGTCTTCTGGAATCATTAAAAGCAGGACAATCCAGTAAAATGAGCCATGATGACTACATAATATTTTGCAAAATACTAGTATACAGCCTCAGTGCACTTTAAAGGGTTAGATGGGTTAATTAGGTTAACTAGGCAAGTTTGGTGAATTAGGCAAGTCATTGGACACGAAGTTTCTGTGGCCAATTGAAAAAAGAATTCTTAAGGGAGCTATGAATTTTGACCCTAAAATCTATTTTTTTTAAATGCTTTTATTCCAGACAAACTAAATAAGTATTTTGTCCAGAAGAAAATACTTTTACAGGAAATACTCTGAAAATGCCCTTTGCTCTGTTTAACATTACTTTGGAAATAACTGAGAAATAGTAACAATTTCAAAGGCAGGCTCATACATTTGCCTTCAACTGAATATGGAAAAGAATTTGATACTTCAAATACTCACGAGTGTTAGCAGCACGCCTCAGTTCAGCCTGTACACTAGTCTGTCCAGACGAAATGGCCTCAGTTGTCATTTTACACAGATCCTACATTAGAAAGAAATAGGCAGTACAGTTCACATTAAGAATAATGAAGTCCGGAAATGCACAGGTGCACATGAGAGACAAGGATGTAATGTATTTTTTATTTAATGCCATGTCAGGAACCAAGGCTATTTTCATGGCAAGAACATTTAAATAATAAAAATATAATTAAAAACAAACAAATGAATACATAAATTAAATGTGATTTTTAGTGCCACTACATAATTAAAATTCTAAAATTTTCCTAGTTTCACTTTATTAAAAATGTCTTTAAGAGAGTTCAATTCATAAAAAAAAAGCTATCTGGGATAATTAAAAGCAGGACAGTCCAGTAAAATGTTGAGAAACAAGGATGACTTTCAATGGTGAACCAACGCTTATATGAGCATCTACAGACTTGAGTCAGAGATAAAAGATGATCATGTTAATTCAACCTCTTCATAATAACATTAGTTATTTTTCGCACAAACAATTATTTTACATAAATTCAACATTGAACTCACCTGTCTATACACATGCTTTGCATGTTTGAGAATAGCTATGATGTCTCCAATGACTGTGATTCCTAAGTCCATCATTATTTCTTTACTGAGGTCCATAAGCATATTTTTCTGAATCCTGAACAGAGAGAAGAAGCTGATGATTTTATTTTATTTTTACAAGACATAAGACATTCACAGCATCCACAGCACGTGCTGAGTAGTGCACTTTTGCTCATAATGTTGTTTGCTCACATTGTGGAAAAGACCTAATAAAACATATAGGAGAAGTCGCACAGAAATGCCACTTGTATGGCTGTGGCTTGTATTGTGTGAGAGGAACTTAAGAGCTCAGCAGCTTACAAGGTCTCGATTATTTTTCAACATCTCAAAATATTCTAACAATGGTTAGAGGTTTTCAGCTTTCTTCAAAATATTTTTTTAACAGAATCCAGAACTCATGAAGGTTTGGATTCACTTGAGGGAAAGTAAATAGTGAATAAATATTGATTTTTCAGTGAACTATCTCTTTAAGAAACCCTGCTGAGTTTAGCTTCAATTTGCTTCAACACACCTGCCAGAAAGTTTCTAGTACATCTAGTAAGAGCTTGATTAGCTGGTTCAGGTGTGTTTGGACACCCCTGCTTTAAGACATATCCTGGCTAAATGACTTCTTAAAGGGATAGTTCAGCCAAAAAATACCTCTGTCATCATCTACTCAATTTATTTTTGTCTTTGTTACACACAACATACATGCTACAACACATTTAGTATAATTACACAAATAACCATAAAAATTACTGTCAGCCATCCCTAACTCCATAGTAAGTACATGTAGCTAATTAATATAATTTAGTACTTAAATGTAGTGTTACACTGTACCAAAGACATGGTCCGCTAAAGTGCAACCTAGTTTCATTTCGTCTGCTGAATGATACTTTTTGAAAAATGCTTTTATCCAAACAGTTGATGGTAACAAACTCAATTCCTGGAGGGCCGCAGCTCTGCACAGTTAGGTTCCAACCCTGCTCCGACACACTTTAGCTGCAGTCACACTGCACTTTTCTCCCCATAGACTTTCATTCATACGCATGCAAATGCGTCAGACAGCAAACGCAATGTCGCGCGGCAAGTTTCGCATTTCGCTGCGTTGGAAAGTTGGAAACTCGGACCTGCTAAATCGCACCACATGATTGCGTGAGACCAATCCAGGATCAAAACATGACCTCTCTGGACAGGAATTTAAAATATGGACCAATCGCTTGCTTTTTTTAATGTCTAATCATCTTGTTTAATCCCGCCCCTTTTTGCAGCAGCGCACGACAGAATTTCGCATGCACAAACTCTAGTGTGACCTCAGCTTTAACTGCAGGTTTCAAACAAGCCTTAAGGACTCAATTAATTTGATCAGGTGTATTTAATTAGGGTTGGAACTAAACCTAGCAGAGCTGCGGCCTTCCAGGAACTGAGTTTAACACCTGTGTTTGTGTTTAGAAGTAGAATCTCACACAGGTTTGGAAGAAGTGAAGGCTGAGGAACTAATGACAGATTTTTATTTTGCCCAAACTATTTAATAACAGAAACAGTATAAATACAGAGTTCTAAAAATGTCTATTTGAATGAACTCAACATGAATAGTCAATCATTTCTCACCTGTTATCAACAAATGAGACGGCATAGTTGACAGCCAGTCCAGGAGGGATCCCAGCATCTTTAAAGAACTGGATCCATTCTGAGGTGGCTAATGTAGAAAAAAACAGTGATTAAATACATTCTAATGTAGTGTGTTAAAAAGAGTTTTTGTCCTAACCATATGCAACATCTCGATTTCAGAAATGATGATCACCTCAGCAATTGATTATATGCTTTATTAGTGTTAAATGCTACCAATGTGAGTTTGAAAACCATTTCACATGACATTTATTGCCATACCACTGAATGCAGCAGCAGTAGATAGTTTACCTCAGATCTTGAAAAATGACTAGCAAACGATTTGAAAATTAAAGCCAGAACTGTCTCTCAGTGCAAACCAACATCAGTCAGTCAGTCAATCAGTATCCTATTAATAATGTTAAAGAGGTTTAATATGTATTAATTAGAGTATTTCATTGGGAGTGCATTGGCTGATATCTACATGAACGGCTATGGTTTCTGTCATGTTGTGATATAGGGTTTGATCACAGTTGTCATTCTGTTTTATTAGTTTGAAAATTATACATCAAAACATTTTTTACATTTATTTTGTGACAGAACCTAGACCTCAGACCTCCAAAATGATGCTGGTGTGCTGGGCTAAAATGTGTTTGTTGCCTCTGCATAATTTGTGACAGTATTTTTTATCAGTTGAGTATAAAGGAGTCATATAACAGCCACACCAAGACTCCTTTCATGCACACAAATTATGTTCTGCAGCAAGAAAACACCTAAAACAGGCATGCCTGAGCAGTCTGTCCTGTTTTTGTACTTCTTTAGACAACTTGTGCTTTGTTTAGATGTCTTTGAGTTCATATTTCAGTCGAACCAACACCAAAACACTAAGACTTTTCTCAGTCCAACTGCACCAAAGTTTGGATATCAGCATTCACACCAATTCAATAAAACATAAATAGTTTGCCAAATTTGAACATTAAGAAAGCAAAAATATACAAAAATAATGCAGTTTCAAAATGTTGATTTTTTGGTTGCTTTACAGCTCTGTAAACTGTCCACATTCCATACATAATGACAGAAAACAAGACCTGTTTCTGCTTTGTTTAGGCCTTGGGGCTGAGTTGCATTTATATTTCATCTTTATTTTGAAGAAGACTAAAGGGGGTCACAAACCAGACTAGTGCAACACTGCTTTCTTTTAAATCTTTAACATTAGTTTTCTATGTGTAAACACATATTAAGTGGTCTCAGTCTGGTTGTTTGGTGCACACCAAGGTTCAGATGGCAGCATTCACACTAATTTAAATCACAAGGCCATTTGTACAGGACGTGAAGTGCAGTGTCTTTAAAATGATAAACCTGGGTGGCATATACAGTAGGCATGGGCCGGTAAAGCATTGTGACGGTATGATAACCTTGAATAAAATATCACTGTTTCATAGTACACAGGCAAGAAACAACTTTTCCTCTATTGGACACAATTTATTTTATTTAAAGAAACATTTAAAATATTTCAGAACTGTAGTATTTGCTGTGGATCGTAATCTTCTGCTAGAGATACTGTGGCCCCAAGAAACTAAATAAAATAGTCACAAAAACATGTAAAAATAAAAACTTTACCTGAAACGTTGGTGTGGTATATCAGAAAATTCTGGCGGTTTTAAACCTTGACTTTTTTAAACCACGGTAAACCTTGAAACCGGTTATCATCCCGTACCTAATGTACAGATGTTGAATGGCTCCGCTGGTGTGCATACACTCATACAAAACTATTTTAAAGACATGGTGCAGCACTTCTAATCTGGTGTTCGAACACCTTAATAGAGCAATCGCTCCCGATTTTGTTCAAACCAAACCGAAACTGTAATATGTAAACAACATACCCCTTACAGATCATAGTCTTTTTG
This sequence comes from Danio aesculapii, assembly GCF_903798145.1. Lineage (NCBI taxonomy): Eukaryota > Metazoa > Chordata > Actinopteri > Cypriniformes > Danionidae > Danio > Danio aesculapii. The sequence continues at coordinate 56,240,011 of NC_079452.1, forward strand.
TAAGTTATTTGCTTATCTGCTAGCTCTCAGATATCGGCTTGTATGATCTCAGAGAAAAGTATTGCGTGCTATAAAAATATTTACAAAAAATACTGAGGTCTGGAATAAGAATCTAAACAGAGCTTTTAACGAGCAACTAAATTATAAAAATAAATCACTTTGTAATATATTTTGTAGAAATCATTTGACTATTCATAGTGGACAATAATTGGATGCCTTTTTATGGTTACTTTGGGGGAAAATATAATAAAATAAGCCCTGAACATCAATTCTAGGAGGCAGATCCACCAACATGGAAATGAGGTCAAACTCAGCAGCATATGGGACATGCATGACAAAGAGAGAACACATGGCCAGAAGAGCAGCTGCATCGGGTGTTATTTATAAAGCAAAGAGTCTTGTGTCAGTAATGGAGTTCTCCTGCTCAACAAATAGCTGAATGGGTACAGCCTATAATAAATTAATAAAAGGCAAACTGAAATTAAAAAAATAAGCACTCTAAATATTTGTATTTACTATGTATAAATATATTGATAAATATTGTAAATATATGACATTAAGGCATTCTTGAAACTTTTATTACATTAACTCAATAAAATTTGTTTAAAATGCTTACAAAGTGTCTAAATTGGTCTTCAGTGTGTTTAAATGTTAAGCAAGCTAGTTTTACACCTCAACACTTCATTCTTAAAAACGGTTTATATACAGGGGTCCCACACTTTCATCAACAACAGATTCAAGGACATTTTAAAGCACCCTTAATTTTAAATCAAGCACCTTTAATTGTACTTCATACCCCACCATATGTAGTACCATGAAAGTCCTTATTGTACTTAACATTTACATTAAAAATGTCATTTTCAGACAAATTCACTAATCATGTATTTGACATTTTAGCCTTTGCTGCCAGAAAAAATATACTGATAAACTGGATCAGTGACAAACCCCTCATTCATATGTCCACTGAGGCTTTTCATCAAGTCTGGACTCCTTACTTGGATTTTATTGATGTTTCTTTAAGCTGCATTTTGAGTTATGGTACGTCATAACTGAATTTATGTATTTTATTTTACTATTATTTTATCTTTATACATGTTCATTTTGTTTATTTACTTACTATTATTGCTATTATTTACTATAACTTTATTATTTATGAAGTCATGTTTATATATAATTTATTCAGATTTTCTTTAGCACTGCATTGTTAAAATGGGCATTGTCTGTTGGTTTGTTACAATGCGTTTTGTAATTAATAGTAAAAATGTTAATAAAATGATGCAATTTAAAAAAAAAGTCATTTTAAAAAAACTGACCATTTTTAAAAAGTCATGTTCAAAGAGCCTTAATAAAATCTTTTGAATTAAATACTGGTAATATTCAAAGGCAGACATTTTTTAAATATTGATCAAACGTGGATTATTTGCCAGTGTTTTTGTACAAGATTTAAATGAAAGATTTTTAATTTAAGAATTTCTGTTTATTTGTTCTGTTTTTGACAGTTGAGTACAATTGTTGGAACAAAACAAGTTTAATTAAATATTTTAAGCACTTTTAAGAACCTGTTTGTTTAAGTATTTTACAGATCTTGAATCCATAGTTCTGAAATTCAAGTACATTTAAATACTTTCAAAAAGCGTGGAAACCCTGTACATAGAACACCAACTTAGGTGTTTTATCAATATAACAAATAACGTTAACCTATTAAAAATAGTTGATGCTTTAAACAGAGAAAGCAGTTAGCTATTTTATAAACATGCTTACATACACTAATACACATCTAAACGTTATTAGGACATTAGAGATTATTAATAGTGACTTACGGTTAACGAGTCTACTAAACGCCAATATCTATGCATCTTATTACCAAAATGTCCACAAACCAAACTACGGTATACACATGTTTAAATCTATCCACTAGTATGATATATTACAAGACTTCTGTAGGTGATAAGCAGCGAATAAATAACAAAGTTGTCTTAAAAACAAGACAATAGTAATGCAATGCGGGGCCTGTTTCATTGAATCTAGTCGCTATATTTGGCTTTAGCCCTTTATGACGACCACACCTAAACCCTCACACGACTTTCTCGGCTCGGGTTCTCACCACGGAATTTCAAATGTTGATTTAAGCCCATTTACAGACGCGTACAGTGACCACCTTCCAATTGACAAGGGTCATTTCTTTCTCTTACCTGTTGTGACGGTCGCCATCTTCCCAGGGAAAAACCGACGCGTTGCGGAAATCTTGTGACGTAACATCCTCTCCGTCTTCGGAACAACTCGGCCGACCCGAAAGTTCCGAATGATCACTGGACGACAACATGGTTTGTTTAACGTTAACGGTTTTTTATTTTGCTCCAGTGGGTCAAGTTGCGTGTAAGTTATCATAACGATTGGAAGAAGGTCGATTTTATACGGAATCTGCCATGACAGATGGTCATTATTCACTTACATTATATGGAAAAGAAATGTAATGCAAAGTTAAAGTGACATTTTGTTTAACGTTACACATTTTAAACCTAATTAAAAAATCATCCATGACAGAAATTCACACTGGGCAATAACAACACCAGGGTAAGTAAACGCTGATGATATTAATAAGGTAAACTATTATATCATATTATAAAGTTCTGTTTATAATGTATCCACTAGAGGACGTTATAACCCCATGAATATCATGTCCTTGATCGCCTGATTCATGGAATTTTAGTGTTTTGATGTTATATTGCAATTATTCATTACATTACAGTCAAATCACTATATTTAATGATCACAATACAGCCCCAATGAATTACGAATAATTATTTATAAATATTAAATCTTTATACTATACTAATATTCTTAAAGCCACTAGGTCTAACCCATTTGTCAGTATTTATTTTTCATTCATTCATTTTCCTTCAGCTTTTATTTTTTATTCATCGGGTGTCACCACAGCGGAATGAACCGCCAACTTATCCAGCATATGCTTTACACAGCAGATGCCCTTCTAGCAGCAACCCAGTACTGGGAAATACCCAAACACTCTCACATTCACACACATACGCTATGGCCAATTTAGTTTCACCTATAGCGTATGTCTTTGGACTGTGGGGGAAAGTCAATAAGTAATTATATTGCTTTACTGTACTATTTATTTGACCATATATTATTCTTATTTTTTTCAATGCAATGTGTTTCATCCCCTGGAAAAATCTCTGCACTGAGCTGCCAAACAATTATTATTATTATAATAAACAAAAAAGTAAAGTGTAAATAATTATCAACTAGCACATATTCTATACATTGTTAATTTGCTGTTAAGTTACAAATGGTACAATTTATTATGCGTGAATGCTAACCCTCACACAGTCTCAGGTCTCAAAAAACACTTGCAAAATGATAAAGTGTAATCCAGACTCAACATTGCGTATACTCACAACGTGACTATTGCGAATGATAACATTGCAATATCGATGCTGAAACGATATATTGTGCAGCCCTACACTACCTGACAGAAGTCTTGTAATCGATCCCTGTTTTAAGAGCAAAAAATAATAACTAGGACTATTATAAAAAAATGACTATTTTATTTTTTTATTAAAATAAGAGTAATTTAAAGGCCTTTGCCTTTCATATTAGCCACTTCTGATACCAAATGATCAACTAGAAGTTAAGTTATTATTTATTGTTCCTAAAACTTGGCGACATAACGTTTGTTATGTAGTGTACATTAAATATACATATATTCAAACACTGTATATGGATCCAATTCTTTTAGATGTCAGAAGTCATATGCATTCAGAAAGCAAAAGTCCCTAGATTTTAGTTTTTAGACATACATTTTACTCAGTACAATAATCAGTTGATGATTCAATTCTTTAAATATTGCAAGACAGAACAACCCAATGAATTCAAGTAGAGATATTCATCGTATTTTTTAAAATATTGGCTTGTTTCTGATCTTAATTACATTTGACCCCATTTTTTTCTAATATTACACTGGACTTCATGAACTCACACATGTTTGTAAAAAGAGCAGATGAAAAGTCTTTGTGGATAGGTTTATTTTGTAGACATTTCCTTTACAAGAAAAATTGGACGTCATACAAAGATATTAAGATAGGACAGTACACCAAGATTTCACAGTCTATGTAACAATATGAAATGTCCTTCTCCATTCATTAAAGGGCTAGAAATATAGCATAAAGTGAAATGAAATGGAGAAAGGATGAAAGAAGAAAGACTGTAGAACGGCGGATTATATATTTCACTAAAGGTAGTTCAGTATGCATTAAATATGCTGTTCAATATGAGAACTTGGGAGCAGTCGTGGTGAGGAAAGCACTCTCGAATGACAAGTGTCCTCAAATCCACAACCTCACTTCTGTCATCGGCATTCTTAATCAAGAATATACAAAGACAAACAGTATTGAAAAAAGCACCATATCATTTTGAATTTGAAATGTTTCGCTGTGAATCGTTTTAAACCTAGCTTTCATTTCCCTTCAAAAATAAAAAATGAAACAACAAGAAATAGGTCAACCCTCTTTCTTACAAATTATCTGAACAAGTGGTTGTAATAGGCTCCTATATTAAAAAAATCAAACGGTTTATCTATCAAACAATACCCACTAAGCCAGAGAGGCACTGAAATTTGACATCCTCAAAATGCAAAAGCATCCCATCATTGAGGTCTCAGTTGAGTAAATCATACAAGGTAAACAGGACAGACAGTCTCCAATCATCACTGTGACACTGTAGCATCCGGACCGGCTTTTACCATACAATTCAGTTGATTTGCTACATGGTTCTCCTAGAGTATCTGAAATATTGCATTCCACCGTGTCAATCTGTGCACTGTGAATTTAAAAATTTTTTTTTTGAAAAGTGGAAGACCACAGAGTCACTGGTACTGAACCAACATCCCCTTATGCTATAATATCAGAGTCGGATCCTATTTGTAAAGATACAGTAACGATAGGATTTGGCGTAGGAGTAACAAAAGCACCAACAATTGAGAAATCAAACCAACATAAAACAAAATCACACGCCTGATCTCACATAATGTCCCACTTTGTGAAATCGCAGCTCTGGCTTCATCGCATCACTGTTTGAGATGCCGTAATTCAGTTTTCACTGCTAAATGAGAGCATAATTTTATCAAACGGCTCTGTTGGGAAGAGCTCGCATGGTTGTGTCCATCTCTGCTTGAATTCAACCTCCGGGTGCGCTCGTGGATACAAATGTAGCATGTAAAGACATTTTGATTGAAACATCTGTACAAATATTATCATTTCCACCTCATAAAATACTCCACATAAAGAAGCCAAAGTCAAAAACAATGGACCTCGTTTGGTTGTAAAAACACTGCCTATCTATGTATGACGTCGGCACTTATAAATTTCCGATTGTGCCTGTAACGTGAATTAATTAGGGCTGGTTGAAAGTTGTCCATCAAGCCCTGAACATCTCTCTCTCACACACATACAATAAAGCCAAATGGCAGACAGCACACACTGGACAAAATAAATCAATGCAACACAAAGGATTCAGAAACACGTCTGAATCAAAAATACATCGAGACACTCAATTCATGTCTGCTTTTTTCTTTAATATATTTATTTTCAAATGCATTTTTAGATATTTTGCGCGTCCAGTGTGTTTTGTCCACAGGGGTTGATGAACAAGGGCTGTGAGATCAACCTCATCGACAAATCAAGCACAGCACAAACCTGCGATACATATATAAATATGGACCACAGTTTTAATACAGTCATCATACAGGTTACACATTTCAAATGAAAGGCAGTGACAATGCTTTTCATATTAAGGGAAAGGCGGGCTGTTATTGTTTATTATAATTTTTTTTTTTGTTCTTTTAGAAAAATATCTATGTTTAAACCAAAGCCAAGTGCATCAAGCTCTCCCTTCTGTCTTCATTGACAAAAATAATATTTTCTGAACATTCATACAATACATTACAATCATTGTGTATATATATACACTGAATATGTATATATATATATGCATACATAATATATATTTTTATATATTTCATATAGTTTTAGACATAAAAAAGTTTCATAGTGCACAACATGCCTTTTTAGTTGCCAACATGATATAACTATGAAATAATAATTATATTAATAACCATAATAACAATATTTTTTATAACTGCAGTAAGACAACAGTAACAGATAGAGCTAAAAGCCCCACAAAATTCTTCCATTTGGCAGCAACGGCACAATCATAAGCAAAAGAGGAAAAAAAGCATCATGAAAAAAATCAGTAACTCAAAACATCAAAACATTCACAGGAAAGTAAACGGTTCATATTCGAAAGCACATCCGGTCCTTTAGGTTGCCCATCGTTACTCGCTCCTTCCATCTGAAGCCGGCGTTTGTGCTTTTTTTTCCATCTTAACATTAACAACAACCCCCTTTAAAGAAAGAAATCAACTGGAGTCGTAGTCTTCTGTGGCTTCCATTCACAATCAAAGCCCAGAGCTGTGCTAAACCACATCCACAACTCAAGGACTATGTCAAGGACTTTCAGAAGCACAGAGGCCACTCATCCAAAACCAAGAGGTTGCGTTTTTTTGTTTTTTTGGTCGCTCAATATAATGCTCCTCAAACCTAGAGTGTAAAGCCACTCTTTTATGCAATCATCAGATAAGCCACTTTTGAAATCAGAGTTAATACTATCGTTGACACACAGAATGAAACAAACAAACGAACCCCTTTAATTTGCTCAAGAATGGTGGAAAGGGTGTAATACAGCTTTGAAAGCTCTCGGAGGATCAGCAGGAGATGTGAACGCTCTCAACATCTCATTCTTCCAAATTCCAGACCTTTCCAAAGTCTAGCCAGTGCATCTTTGCTCGTACAAAATCAAATCCTCAGTGCTGAGGAGCAACAGAGTCCTGTTGGGCCTTTTAGGACGGCATTTGATCTGGCTGGTTGGTTTAGCTGTTTTGAGATCCACTGTGGGCTGGTCCGTGCGAGGGGAGATTTGTGGTGTTGGGGTGTGGGTTGGCACTCACTCAAGGTTCCACGGGCTTTCAGGGTCCAACGGGCTCTCAGGGGCCGAAGACTTCAGAGAGAGGTACATAGAGACAGGAGAGAGGAGAAACAGATGTGGAGATGGACAACGGAGGGAGAAACAAAAAGAGAGAGATAGCTAAAGAGTGTGTGGTCATGTCCTTGAGGCAGAAGAAGTGTGGATGAACTGGATGAGAGAAAGGGTAGCAAGGTAGCCTGACAGGAACAAGAGAAAAAACAAACCAAAACCCATAAAGCAGTTCTGCGGCCCCACATTTGCGTAGACAAATACACAGCAGCAGGCACCTGGCGTGGATAGATAGAGAGAAGGAGGAAGATGGTACACCAATGTAAGCCAGAGCGAGAACAGATGAAAGCAAAAAGGGGAGGGAGTGTGCTGATGTGCTTTTATTGTTATGTCAAACCAATTGAAGAAACACTCAACTTTCTTTGGAAATGGGCTTATTTTACAAATCGTCTAGAGCAGGGGTATCCAATCCCGATCCTGGAGGGCCGGTGTCCTGAAAAGTTTAGCTCCAAGCCTAATTAAACACACCTGAACCACCTTCCTAGAAACTTCCTGGCAGGTGTGTTGAAGAAAGTTGGAGCTAAACTCAGCAGGACACCAGCCCTCCAGGAAGTTTGGACACCTTTGGTCTAGAGAGTTTTACCATTTTTCAATTCATCCAGCTGATCTCTGGGTCTGGCGGGAGCACTTTTTGCTAAGCTTAGAATAAATCATTGAATCGGATTAGACCATTAGCATCTTGCTCAAAAAAGTTTCAAAAATATTCCCATTTAAAGCTTGACTCTTCTGTAGTTACATTGTGTACTAAGAGCGAAATAAAGTGAAAAGTCTAGATTACCTGCGCGATTACCTAGTTGCCTAGCTGGGGCTTATTTCCAGGCACTGCAGAGTAATGCACCTGCTGCAGCCATGGTACGGCAACAAACTCCATTAATAACTATGTCAGAATGCGAGTATAGCTACTAGCCTTATCAGTCTAGAAAATAGCAACAAGTAGCAATAGCTTTTCTTTTTCGGTTGGTCTTAGTACAAGATATAAAGCTTTGAATAGGAAAATTAATAATATTTTATAAAAGCTAATTGTCTAATCCGATTCAATGATTTATGCTAAGACCCAGAGATTGGGTGAATGGATTCAAAAATGTTAAAACTCAAATGTCTAGCACTAGGTGACTTGTAAAATGAGCCGATTTCCAAAAAAAGTGAAGTGCTCTATTAAACATTTAAGTGAGTACGAGTACGTGTGTGTTTGTGTGTAAGGGCTACTGACTCATTTCGATATTAAGCCTGAATTCATTGTGAATTAAAATACACTTACATCATCTGATGAAGTCGCACAGACGCTAACGCATCTGGGCCTCGGTTTCAAAACCAAGGCCTTAACTGTAAAAGATCAATACAATGTACATCCAGAGATTTAATGTTTGGATTGGCATGTACGCATGTGCTGTTTCGAGGCAAGCAAAAGGCAGAGAGATCAGCAGAGCTCTCAAAGTGCAAGAAGCGAGGGTGAGTTCAGGGAATCAGAGGACTGATCGCTGCTGCTGGTTCGCTGGTTAGCGCTGGCCCCGCAGGCTCCCTCTGGGTAGGTGAACACAAATGAAGATGTGTATGAGGGGATGTAGCTGCCGGCGTCAGGGTTACCGCCACCGTCGGCAACAAGACACGGGCCGTCCGGCGCCGGCTGGCCCGGCCCATAGAAAGAACTAGAAAAGGCTACCTCCTGCATCATCCCTTGCTGCTGTTGCGCTGGTGCCGGCTGTGTCTGCGTGGGCTGTGAAACCGGGACGTGGTGGTGGTGGTGGGATGAGTAGGCGGGCGGCAGGTAGAAAGAGTCCTCCTTCACAGTTAAACCCACCACAGAGACAGAAGGCGCCTGTGGGGAGGTCTGCGGCAGCGGTGCAGGGGGCTGGTCCTGGTAGGGAAGTTTGCAACCAGGTTGGTGGGCGACCAGGACAAACTCCAGGCGCTCTTTCTCCTTCTGCAGCTCGGATATTTCAGCCTCTAGCTCGGCCTTCTCTTCCTCCAAAATGTCTGTCTCCTTGGGTTGGAGAGACAAGAGGAGGACACAAGGGGACAGAGATTATATGATCACATGAAATTAGGACAAAAGTAAGGGTTTCCTTTTAGCATTCAATACATGCTGCTAGTTTTAGATAGCAACAACCAAATAAACTTGCTTGAGTCTGTTGGCACTAGATAATTACGGTGGGTTTATAGACTCTTTGTTCAAACTAGCCCTTTCTAATTACAATGCAGCATGTTGTGTATGTGTGTTGGTTTACAAACTGTAACTGTAAAAATGGTTGTTATAAGCAGATTGACATGTTATGAATCCTGTAATTATGATGCTTTTGCATTCATCCAGGGCCTAAAAATAGCATTCGCCAAGCACCCAATGTGAGTAAAATGAAACTGGTGAGTTTATAAAACAATGTTACTCACCAGCTGGCCGGCAATGTTCTTTGGTTTAGCGCAGCACTGTGATCTTTTGAGAAGCTCAAAATATTTTTTTTGTTTTTAGTGTCTAGATCAAGGGTGCCCAAACTTTTTCTTATGAAGGGCCAAAAACCAAACTTGATCGAGGCTACTGGGCCGAAGCTAAATATAGTTGTCATGGGGGATTTCCTCATTTATTTTATAATATATAAAAATTACTAGAAAACGTTACTTTGTATTAACTAATATTCTTTTATTTTTACATTTTATAATGAACTAAAGTAAAGTTAATTAAAGTAATTAAAGTAAAACTTAAGTATTTAAAGTAATTCAAGTAAAAACAAAACCAATCTAATTTATAACAGAATGGAAATACACAATTTTGGCCATGATTTGCTCGCCGATGTTTTCTGCATAGTCTGCTATCCTTCGAATGGCTGTATTTTTAAAAATCTGATTCATTTACAACGTTTGCTTTTTTTTTTTTTGCATCTCAGCAATGAAACAAAAAAGCAAAGAAAATAAAAATTTAATAACTCAACTCATACATAATTATTATTGTTTAAATAAATATAATGTATGAATACTACCACCCCTAATTTGTATGTCTGTTTTTTAATTAAACTTTCAAATGCAAAAAAAAAAACTATTTTAATGCAGATTTTATTCTAGCTAGTAAATTTTCCCCATGTCACCGGACATTAGCAGGTGCAGCAAAATGTTCATTTTTAGGCCCTGTATTTGTCTGATATCATGTATAAAATACTGTATTGGATTTTAGTGTTTTTAAATACGAGTACAGCATCGCTCACCGACTGTAACCTGTCTGTGAGCTCACGCCGTCGGTTCCTACACTTAGCGGCGGCCAGTTTATTTCTCTCTCTCCTAACACGTCTTTTCTCCTCTTCCTCGGGGGTCAGCTGGGAACAGAACAAATTTAGTATCACATTAAACCTTATTTCTTGCAATTTGTATAGAATTTTTAAAACAAACCATACATAGGTCCCACTCACCGTTTCATCTCGTGCACGACGGCGGCTTCGAGACTGACGCACTGGGCCAGGAGCATCAGAGCTTGGTGGGGTGAAACCTCCACCGGACGAAAAGCTTGGGCCTGGCAGGTCATAAGGATCCAATGCAACAGGCTGCGTCATGGTGCTGGAGCCTATGCCACTTTGACCTGGTGCCACAGAGGATATCAGAGTGGGCTGCACCATCCACTGCAGATCCTGGCTTGTGGTGATGGCCGTCACTGTTGGCACGAATGAGCTGGGCATGTCCACCCCTGCCCCGGTGCCGGTTGACCCTCCACCCACCCCTACCCCGCCAGTGGCTGTTACACACTCCTAGGAACCAAAAACATACACCGTATGAAGCCATGGCCCTCAAAATCGTACTGTATTGTGATTATAGGCTAATTAAAGCAACGGAACATTTTACTTTTATTTTTACTAGAAATAAATAAACAATAACTAAGGTTAGTTAACCTATTGTGAACTAAACTGGACAATATAATTTTTCTAACATAAAAAATTATGAATTAATAATAATTAGATAATAAAAATTTATAAAAATAATTAGTTAATAATGTTAAAATATGCTTTTAATATATTGATTGTTAATTGTTTATAGCTAATGTGTTGCCTAATGTTAAAAATGTTTTACTTTTTTTAGTGTCACTAAAAGAAAAATATAATATTAATAAAATAATATACAGTTGAAGTCAGAATTATTAGCCGCCCTGAATTATTAGCCCCCTGTTTATTTTTTTCCCCCAATTTCTGTAATGGAGAGAAGATTTTCTAAACATAATAGTTTTAATAACTCATTTCTAAAAACTGATTTCTTTTATCTTTGCCATGATGACAGTAAATAATATTTTACTAGATATTTTTAAGACACTTCTATACAGCTTAAAGTGACATTAAAATGCTTAACTAGGTTAATTAGGTTAACTAGGCAGGTTAGGGTAATTAGATAATTAAGTTATTGTATAACGATGGTTTGTTCAGTAGACTATCCAAAGTCTATATAGCTTAAAGGGGCTAATCATTTTGACCTTAAAATGTTTTTTATATATATATATCCTTTTATTCTAGCCGAAATAAAACAAATAAGACTTTCTCCAGAAGAAAAAGTATTATCAGACATACTGTCAACATTTCCTTGCTCTGTTATAATATTTAAAAAAAAAAAAAAAAAAAAAAAAACAAACAAAGGGGGTTTAATAATTCTGATTTCAACTGTAACATAAAATAATAATAAAAAACATAAATCAAAAATATGTAGATGTATTTATAAATTACAAATACAGAAAACAAAAAGTTAAAAACGGAAAATATTAAAATTAAATCTGATTCAATAACAATAATACCATAGTAATAATATTTTCACCACAATAAAACTGTAAAGTATGATTTTCCATTGCCTCAGTTTACATGTAAAGTTGACTAAGACAAATGAAAAGCAACACATTTAACCAGAGTTATGTTTTAGTAAGGTATGAATAACAAATATTTTCCTAAAACTGACAAAGTACTTCAAATTCAAGTACAGAAACCTCGAGAATGTTTAAATGTGCTCAAACATTAAAACACATTGGGGTGAATTTATTTCTATACGGTTTCATTTCTTAGAAAAAGAATGCGAGTGTGTTTCATTAATATTCATGTGTAAGCGTGTTAGGCAAAAACGACGCAGTCTGCTGTATCCAATCGCAGCAGTCTCGATTCGGCCCTCCCTTCCCGTTCCTCCGCCCCCGTCACACCCCCGGTGTTCCCCTTAGCAACTCAACGTAACACTCCAAAATAGAACGCATTGACGTCACGTCCAAGTCTGAAAAGCGAGAACAGCAGCACCGGGCGCGAGGCGGAGCTTCGTGAGCGCGCGTCGGAGAGTCCACAGCCCTGTCATCTGTTTCGCGGCGTGCTGTAAACCTACCACGTTGCTACCGGTCTGATTCTACGCGCATGCTGACTTGTCAGTATTATATTTTCACTATTCACATCCAAACACGCTCGAAATTAGCAAAAATAGCAATGACGCTTTGGTTTTCATGCAGAAACATGCAGAGCTACTGTTGTGCTGTTTACTTAAACAAGTATGTGTTCGGACAAACACTGCGGTAAAATGGATTAAATAGTGGGGACTTACTTGCGGTGCGCTGGTGGTGGGCGGACTCCCGAAGGATTCCACGGACGACAGGTACTGAGATTCAAGAGAAGGAGAAGAGCTTCCACGGGAGCCGGTGTCGGGGTCTCCGGGGAACCCCTGAAACATGTCCCCGATGGAGCCGAGAGAAGCCGAAACACCTACTGTGCCCGGCGAGAACGGGATATCACCTGTCATCCAACACAAGTCACACTGAAGCGCATTTTCTTCAGGACATCAGCTAGACTATTTGCTTTTGTAAACTGCAATGCACTAAACAACTGTAAAAAAAGCCGAACGCGTCATATTTAAATGCGCTTTATTATATTAAAGTCACCTACCGTAACAAGTTTTACTTGGAGTCTTCGTCAAGATGCCTTTAGTCTCTTTCCAAAACAGTTGCATTAAGACATCAATACAGTTCCCTGCTCGAGGAAACTTCTAAATTCCAATCCGTCCTTGTGTAACACTTCCTGGGTCGTAGTACAATCCGTAGAATGCATGAAATGTGCTTTTATAAATCCATAAAATAATCCGCAGTGTGTTTGTTGCAAACGGGAGTAGAAGGTGTGCGGTGTTTCGGCGGCAGCGCTTCCTCTTGTGAATGAAGCCTGGGAACGCATTGTAAAGTAGGGAGTCCTGGCTCCGCCTCTTACTGGTGTTCCGCTGACGTAGGTGCCCATATATGGTCCAAAACCACTGTTTTTGTTTTTGGTATCTAAGCAATATGACGTGTAAGGGATTCCCTCACCCACAGAAAGAGACAGCTCTCTCGCGGTCAAGAATAGGTAGGTTTACTATTACTTCCACAAGATATTTTTAATAGTTACATGCTTTTCACAGACAATATTTAGAAACGACGCGGTTTGCAAATAGTTTTGCCTGAATGCTACGTCAAAATGCATTAGGTTTAACTGACGCTTTTAATGTATTTTTTGCCACTGGCATGTTTAAATGAACTATTTTCTAACCTGAATTGTTACAAACTGTCTACGCAATGTCAATAGATATTGATATTAATCATTAAAATATGAGAGATTATAACTGGATATTATTAAACAAACATATTATTGATAGTAATTCACCATTTCTAACAGTTTCAATTAATTTTATTGCAATTTTATTTTATGAATTACATTTAAAGCGGTGCAAAGTTTGCATTAGTCTTAACACTGAATGTTTTAGCCTTGATAAAACGTTGTCTTACAAATGTGACGCAAACTTGAGTTTTATTTTTAGTACAGGGGCTGTTCACCTTGTTGAAATGTATATTTGGAAAATACGAAAACACATTAGCAGTCGTGAAGCTCATTTAAGGAGGATATTTCACTGAGGTAGCGACTCGGCGCAGGAGGGAAACCCGCTTCCAGCTGTTTTGACTCCACTGTAAACTTTGTCAGCGACACGCCCCACGGAATCCCCGATACACCCAGAGCTTCCCTCGTCGCTCACAGTCTTGAGAACCGGTCGGAGCAGAGATTTACATTGCAGGTTGTCTTTTGTAGGTAAGTCTGCGTGCGAACTACTCGTCTTGATGTTATTGTGTTAGGCTATAAATCTGCTGAGTAGCCTCAAAACTTCTATATTAAGTGAAATGCTTGTCTTATTAAATGCTCATTTATTAGACTAAATTCACTTACAATTAATAGAGAACTACAAGTTTAAAATGATAGAAGCAAGTTATACAACGCACGGGATTTGACAGTATGACACTCGCCTTCTTATTCAGCCAACAAAGAGCTCATTATTACGCCTGATACCCTCGCCATTTACCAGAAGCATGTTCAAGTTCCAAGTCGGGCAGTGGGCTGAAGTGACGGAAGTCATAGTGAGTGTCACACGCTGTCACATTTCATCTCATGTAGGAACAAATGTGATTCATTGCTCTGTGTGCAAGGAAATGAGCGTGGCTTGATAATAAGGTAAAACTTATATATAATCGCGGAAAGCAGAATATGGCAGGACAAAAAGATAAGCAACCAACCAACACCTTATAACTCGACGATGGGTAAGGGTGGGGATAACAACAATTAGTCAGCAGCAGTTGAACGTCACCGACGGAGAACGCCGTGTCCAGTGGCAGACATTATAACGACCGAGCAGGAATATGACTAATGCGGAGTATGAACGGCAAACATTTGACCATTTTACCAGAACACCCCAGATCTACGTTAAAATCCGGTGGTTACGTCAGAGAAATTGTATGTGGGATGCTTAAAGATCAGCTAGATGGGGAGATTTATCTATAGTTAGCTTTAAAAGAGTGTGGCAGGTGTTTGAGGGGCTTCAAGCAACATCTTTTACTGATTACAGGTTTCCAATTTTTTTTACCTAAATAATTTATTTTGTGTTAAACAGAAGCAAGAAACCCATAAAGATTAGAAAAAACATAAATGGTGAGTAAATTCTGACATAATTTTTTTATTTTAGGTGCACTATCAATTTAAATGTTTTTACTGACTAAATACAGTCAAATACATTTCTCAGCCAGTAAATGTGATGAATTTCATAAGTGTTCGTCTGGCTTTGGTTTTTATACACTCTGGAGTTTAATCTGTTAGTAGCCTATGTTGTAGTCAAACCCAGGACCACAGTGTATAAAGACCAAAGCCAGACGAACACTCTTGAAATTCATCACATTTACTGGCTGAGAAATGTATTTGACTGTGTTTAGTCAATTGATAGTGCACCCAAAATAAAAATTCTGTCATATTTTACTCACCATTTATGTTTTTCCTAATCTTTATGGGATTCTTTCTTCTGTTGAACACAAAAGAAAATATTTTGAAAATAAAATATTTGGAAACCTGTAACCATTGACTTCCATTGTGTTTGTTTTTCCTATGGAAGTCAATGTTAGGCCTACTGGTTTCAGCTTTATTCAAAATATTTTTATATACAACAGAAGAAAGAAAATCATAAAGGTTTGGAACCACTTGAGGATGAATAAATTGTGAGTAAATTTACATTTTTGGGCAAACCATGCCTTTAATGTGCTGTTACAGGTGAAATGTTCTATTGCTCTTGTGATATTACCTAATTTTGTAATATGTTATATGAACATTACATAGCTTATGTTCATATTTTGAATTTTGAGAACATTTGTATTCATTTTGTTGACATAATTGAGTCAAGAGTCCAAATATAAAAGATCCACAATAGAGCGATACATTAAAAAATAATGTACAATGGTTTAAGGTTAATTGAGCAGAAACTGAGCTGAAAATAGCAATTGTTTACTCACTTTCATGTTGCACCTAACCGGTACCTTTTTTCCTATATTAAAAGAAGAGAGGATTGGCAAAACATCAGTCTGTCAGCAGACTCATGATTAAATTCAGTTTAAGCAACACTTTTAAATGCAATTTGACTGAGAAAAAACTTGCAGAAAAGTCATCATGTGGACATTTTGTGACTAACTTGTATTTTTATGTATTTTTAATTCACAAAACTGATGTTTGACCAACTGATAATCTAGTCACCATTCACTTTTATTGTAGTGAAAGTGAATGGTGACTGAAGCTGTGAGTTAACAACACAGCCTTTTTTTTTTTGTTAATAGAAATAAATGCACAGAGGTTTGGAGCAGTATTAAACCTGTGAGTAAAGTCTGACTTATTGTTGGTGAACTATCTCTTTTAAGTTTCACCCATAACATTTCCATTCCAGCCAAGGAACGTACAGACGAAGGGAAACAATAGCACAACAAACTAACTTTTAACCGTCTCTCATTCTGTGGTTTAATGCAAAATAAACTAAACGGTCTCTTAAAGCAAACATTCCCGCGACGTTTACAACCAGCTCTGCGTGTGTATACAACGTCTCGTCGCTGTGGAAACGCCGTTCCCGCACGTCTGACGCAGGGACGTCACGACGATTGGTACTTTTTTTGTTTTTGCTGCGTAGCAACCGGTTTCCGTGGTAACCTTAAAGGGGCGGCACAATGTGTGGTTGGAAGTGGCCAGGTCTCCGACGAGGGAAAGCGGACTTTTGTTTGTCTGCATGTTTACATTCCTTTGACTTTTTACGAGGCGATTATGTGCTTAATTTGGTGGTTTGACATTTAAACCACATGATTGTTTATATTAAACGTAGTTTATTTACTTTTTGCAGTAAGTCCTGCTAGCAATGTAACGTTAGCCAGCGTGCTAATCGTCCCGTTTTCATAACAGCGCTGCGTTGCAAACAAAGAACATTATATTACTGCACTGTATGAAAACCCCGTTTGCTTGGACAGAGGGCTCAAAATGTTTAAAGTTTGTTGTAGTTACACACGTCTTGAAGTTGTTAACATAGAAAGGCTGCTTAAAAAGAAAACACATTAACGCCTTTGACAGATTATGTAAAGTAGTTTGACTTTTCTGTTGAGTAACTTTGTGTTTGCATAAGTATCAGAAGCCATTGCTGGTGAGTCAAAATAAATCAACTCGCCCATGAGGTCGTGGAACTGATACAGGCGTATTCGTTTTAAAGGAGTACAATTACAAGCCAATTATTGAACATAACGAACATAAAAACTAAAAAACCCTTGCACACCGAATGTGAAAACATTTCATAAAACTTTTCTTTTTAAAGAATAAAATAAATATAATAATTTCTCTTTTAACATTAGTTGATAACAAACCAACCATAAGCGAGATATTTTACTATCCCTCTAACTGCGCATGTTAATGCACTAATGCAATGGTTCTCAAACTTTTTTCACCAAGTACCACCTCAGAAAAAAATTGTCTCTCCAACTACCACCATAATGACCAGTATTGAAATACAGTAGCGCAGCAGGCCTAATTAAACAGCTACAGGTCTGTACAGTTCAAAAACGTGGCAGATTAATTCCTATTATTATGAATATTTATTATTGTCAGCCACTTTTCACATTATAAGTAGTTTGAACATTAACACTGTACTGTGCTTACAGGTAAAAAGATAAATAAAACGTCAACCTTTAAATTAAAATGTGCTTTTAAAATGGTACTGTTTATAAAAAGTAAACAGAAAACTGCTGTACGTAAATGTAAAATATTATCATATAGTAGCCTATTCATCAAAACCTGGAAATGTTCCTTGGACCTCATAAATATAGGCTATATGTCAGCATATTCCTATATAAACTGTTTTTGATAAATTTTTAAATATATGTTGCATGTATATATGACATATTTGTGTCTTTAAAATCTAAACATTAACTTGTATTTTAAATATATAATTTGGATTTACATATTTAAATTAGAAATTAAATCTGCTTACTGCACGTTAGAGCAGGTTTGTGTGTCAGAAAAGCAAGTTATTAAACTATACCTGTCAACATTGGGATATAAAAATACAGGATATGCCCCCATCAACTGTTACAAATATGGGGAGGAAATAAGCTTCACATGATAGAATACATAACAAACATTAGAAAAATTAAAATAAAATAAAAGGTTTAGCCTATTAAAATCTACTTACTGATCACATCGGTGTTATCACACACGTCAAAGGGTTAAAAGTGTGTTCATTTTTTTTCAGAATTCAGCGATTCTTCCGCGTACCACTAGTGGTACACATATCACAGTCTGAGAACCACTGCACTAATGTTTACAAACTCAACTTTTTAGCAGTGTCTCAGTAATTGTACATATTAACAAAGAAGCCATCAAATGATAAATGCTCTTAAAATATTTTTCATCGATAGTTTAACTCATGCAAACAACTGAAAACTTATTCCAATCATCTTAAGTAATTAGTGCTGTTTAGAAGGAGGTCCAGTCATGATGTTGCTCAGACCTTTGGATTAATGTGGACAGCTACAATACTGAAAATAATACTTTTGTGCATTGTAATAACAAATTATTTGCCAGTGAAACTCAATTATCTAATATTTATATACCATCACGCAATCCTTCCATCAATGACTTATAGTTATTATTCCCAGTAGCTCCCAGTTCAGTCCTATCATTTTTAAAACACTCACGCTTGCATATAAAGCTCTGCATGGTACAACTCCCTCCTATATCTGTGACATTGTCTCTCAGTACACATCTTCTCGTTCCTTGTAGTCTGCAGATTCTCTCACTGTTCAACAGCCACCCTGCAGATTAGAATCAATGGGGGAAAGAGCCTTCTCTGTTGCTGCACCCAGGTTATAGAATGCTTTCCCTTATTCTGTAAGAAATGCTTTCACACTAGCTAGTTTTAAGAAGATGCTAAAAACTAAGACTGCATTTTTAGATTCTTGATCATTCTAATGTTTATATTTTAGAATGTTCTATGCTTAATTTCACTGTTGTAGTGCTTTCAGTTTTAGAAAAGTACATTATAAATAAAATGTATTATTATTATTATTATTAGGTTCCTGATTTTTATTTAAACATACATATGCCGTCAATATAACTTTAAATTTAGTGCAATGGCTTAGAAAATCTGAAGAAAATAAACATTATTCCACAAACAATAAGAAATCTTTGTACCGTCTGTGCAATTAAATCTGCACATGACATAGAACACACAGGTTCTTGATAGCTTTTTAAAAATGTGTCACCATGGCGTGAAACACATCACACATGTCATGTATTGTAACAGCAGTGTACCAACTATGCAAATGCTATACAAGGTAATAATTGTACAGATCATTATCATAGCGCAGTAAACAGCCTGCCAATTAAACTATTTGTCCACTGTTAACTGCGGGCTTCCTGCTGCCGTCTTACTGTCTGCAGTGTGCTGCAATAAAGATGTGTTATGCAAATTAAAACATCCTTTTTGTACATCGATATTTTTTAAACGTAGTCTTTGAGATACAGACTGTGCTGCACATGAAAAAAAAAACCTACAACCGAATATTAATCAAGAAATCTGTTAATCCATTGAGTCTAGCTGTTCTAAAAGACAGAAGCTGTGAACCTATGTGCGATGAAGTACAAAAATGACTCAGAATTGATTGACACTTCAAGTCATTAAAGCTCTAGTAAAAGTTTAATGCTACAGAAACGGAAATGTAAAAAGTTAGAAATTGCATATGCAAGACAGATCTCAAGCTCATCAGAAGAACATTACATGAGCAGACAGGCCAAGGTTATTGTGCGGGCAAAAGTGCTTTTTTATGTTGATATGTGAATTTTCTCTTCTTCTTGGTTATGTTTTTCCTTTGACTTTTGAAATTTTGGCATACAGATGACAATCTTATCAACCATTTACAATGGTCTGTGAAAAAAACAAATCAATTTTGCAGATGTGATTTAAAAAGCAAAAAAATAAAACACTGTGATGATACAATCCTAGCCCATCATTAATATTTTGTCTATAGACTAAAGATTTAATGCAGATGTGTTTTCCTGAAATCACATAATGGTATTATTTTAAAGAACTTGCAGGTTGAACCCTGCTTTCAAGTGTTCGCATGTCATGTAAATAAATGATCCAAACACATAACAAATATGAGTTAATAGGGCCCAATGAATACATTCAATTACATTTTTTATTTGTTGTTAAAGGGATAGTTCATGCAAAAATGAAAATTGACTCACTATTTACTCATCCTCAAGCAGTTTCAAACCTTTATGAGTGTCCTAGAAAGACATTTTGTAGTATGTTGAAATCCTTTAACTATTAACATTTATTCATTCATTTTCTTTTCAGCTTAGTCCCTTTATTGATCAGGGGTCACCACAGTGGAATGAACAGCCAACTTATCCAGCTTATGTTTTATGCAGTGGATGCCCTTCCAGCTGCAACCTATAACTGAGAAACACCCATACACACTCATTCACACACATACACTACGCCCAATTTATCTAATCCAATTCAGCTATAGCGCATGTATTTGGACTTGTGGAGGAAACCGGAGCACCCGCAGGAAACCCATGTGAACACGGGGAGAACATGCAAACTCCACACAGAAATGCCAATTGACCCAGCCAAGGCTTGAACCAGTGACCTTCTTGCTGTGAGGCGAGAGCGCTACCCACTGTGCTTCCATGCTGCCCACCATTGACATCAATAGAAAAAAAACAATGGTCAAACTGGTTACACGCTTCCAGCTTTCTTAAATAATGTGTTCTTCAGTGTTCAACTGAAGAAAAAAACTCAAACAGATTTAGAACAAGTGAAGACAAGTTTTGGGTTAATTATTCCTTAAATAATTGATATATTTCAATATTATTTTAAATAGTATGTGCTTTATTAAAAGTTTGAACTTTTAACCCGAAGTCTGCTGTTTTCAAATTTTGTAAAAAATTGAATGTACTCTATAGAATTATTGTTCATCAGGTTAAACCAGAGATGCCCAAACTAGGGCCCGCTGGCAAAAATTGGCCCATTGTAACCTTTGATTTGGTCTGCCATCCCATCTGAGAAAAGAGGGAGAATTTTGGAGAGGTTTGGGGTTAATTGTTTTAATACACATTGTGATTTCTTTAATGTAACCTTTCATTTCATAGTTTTATTTTTAAGCTGCAAAAAACAAACTTGAATTAAATGTTTCAATTAAATGTTGCTATTGAAGGCAGGTGCAGCTTGACTAGTGTATTAGTATTACATTTTCATTATAATACACTGTAAAACCCAACAGTCAACCTTATCTAATGAAATGAGTATAGTTAACTCAAAATGTACTGAAAGGTAATTCTACTCATTTGAAAAGAGTTTTGAGCTCAGTGTTGAAGGTAATGAGTTAAGTAAATACCTCATTACTTCAACTGAAACGGAGTGTAACAGTACTCATATAGATTAGTTTTTTTTAATTGAAATGGTTTGTAGCAATCTGTTTAACTTACTGGGTTTTACAGTACTCAGTTGGTTTGAGTTCTCTTTATTTATTGGGTTTTACTGTGCTCAAATTGCTTTGTTTACTCAAATGGATTAAGTTCACAGTACTCATTACGATTAGTTTTTGAACTTAAATAGTTTGTTGCAATCTGTTTGCTCAAATGGTTTGAATAACTTTAACTCTATGGCTTTTACAGTGTAGGTTCATTATAAAATGTAAAAAATATATATATATATATATATATATATAATGGATTAGTTAATATGCTTAAAGTAATGTTTTCTATTTATTTTTAAATAAACAAGGAAATTGGGGCGGCGCGGTGGCACAGTGGGTAGCATGTTCGCCTCACGGCAAGAAGGTCGCTGGTTCAAGCCTCAGCTTGGTCACTTGGGGTTTCTGTGTGGAGTTTGCATGTTCTCCCCGTGTTTGCGTGGGTTTTCTCCTGGTGCTCTGGTTTCTCCCACAAATCCAAAAACATGTGGTATAGGTGAATTGGGTAAGCTAAATTGTCCGTAGTGCATGTGTGTTAATGAGTGTCTATGGACGTTTGCCAGTGATGGGTTGCAGCTGGAAGGGCATCTGCTGCGTAAAACATATGGTGGATAAGTTGGCGGTTCATTCTGCTGTGGTGACCCCAGATTAATAAAGGGACTAAACCAAAAAGAAAATGAATTAATGAATAAACAAGGTTATTCATTATACAATATTCATGAAAACTTTGTAATACAGCTTGATATATTTACCTTCGGCCCACATTCCTCAATCAATTTAGCTTTCTGGCCCTTCAAAAGAAAAAGTTAAACCAAAGGGTTACCCCGGGAGACGACACAGGCAGGCCATGTGGCATTTCATTTGTCCTGTAATCACGATCACAAGCTGGCATGCAGGACGAGTTTACCCAAATGATCAACAAATGTTTCGCTGTTTCTTAGGTGACTGCAGTTGCTACAGTTTGTGTGTTTCTGGCAGAACAATGACTAGGAAAATATGTTTATTTGCATTTCAGTTCAAACTGCCCAACCGTGCTCCAAGCTCTTGGTTGTTCTCATGCATTCATTTGGCTTTATGCAAAAAATAAAACTCTGTTTCCTGTTTTGGCACAACTTCAGAGCCATATTGTTAGCCTTGCTTTTTTTCTCCCTTCTGATTAACCCTTGCCATCGTGTTCTGAAAAAGGTTCCACAGTGCATGGGAGGGCCGTGTGTTTTGTTTACCCAACTCTCTTTCTGTTTTCGTCTCTCTGGTATTCGTACAACTTGAACCCCTGCAGCAATCACGAGAGTGTCTTGTTTCCTGGGGAGGCGGGACGTGTTTGCCTGGTTCCCTGCCCAAAATATTTGTAACCAGGCAACAGCGAGGCCCATCCCACAATAGCTGTGTATTGTTGACACCCCTCTTGGCATGCTACCCTAACACCGTTGCATAACCACTTTCTCTAACTTCCCAGCAACAGAAATCAAAAAAAGCTTCGGCATTCGACACATTTAATGCAAATTTAACTCATGCTGCTTGTTCTATTTTGCCCTGGACTTCACAACATGATCTTTCTAGACCCGAGGACTTTTTTCTTTGTGACCTTCTGGGTTTAGACTGCTGTGTTTGCACGGAGATGCAAAGATCCGGAACATCTGCAGCTGAACTGAAACCAACTGCTGCTGCCTTCATTAAAATGAGGATTTGTTTAGACAGTCTTTGGCTACCCTGCGGACATGTTGAGTTGAGGACATTGCTTGCGTTAAAAGCATACATTATTAAGAGTGCACTGCTGGTTTCTACAAAAGTATTTCTTTTGTGTTGTGCGCATGAGTGTCTGTTTGTTTTAGTTGCTCTGTTGGCTGTGCTTAGGCAGTGGCTTTCTTTTTTTTTTTAGTCCAGGGCCCACTATTGCGCACTGCAACAGTTTAACATTTGTTAACATTTAGTTTAACATTTGTTAATAATGATTTCGTTTTTAAATTAAAATAAATAAATAATAGACTGACAGAATTTTTGAGATCTTAACCACTTTTGAAACACTGCTAATAAAATCGATCCCTTTAAAAGAACGACTCACAAACTGAAATGACTTTGGATTCTTACCTGATAAGACTGAAAAAATAGATGAAAAACCCAAAATAGCAACAGGAAACATTGAAACAATTTCTGACCACTTCATATAGCCTAATTTTGATGGGGGAAAAAGTTTTTTTGTAACAATTTCATTTGGTATAATTTGTATCTTTATTTGAATGTATTTTTCTCAGTTATCTACAAAATAAACAAAAAGAATGAATACATTTTAGGTGAAGTGAAGTGCAAAATAATACTTTTTGGCCTTAAGGGAATTATGAATTCAAGTAGGCCTTTTATAACATAAAATATAGGATTTCTGACAATTTTCTTTATAATTTGAGTTATGAATTACAGTATCGCAATACTACTTGGTATCGTGATACTTCAGCTAGTATAGTATTGTAAGATTAACTAATCGTATCGCGACAACCCTAGTATACAGTGCTCCACATAATTATGTACACGTCATTTTAAATATGAATATTTTTATACATTTCTCAGTGAATATAGGCAATGTATTTTGGTGCATTTTAACAAAACAGATTTATTAAACAGATATATTTATCAAAATAATATTTTAGTCACCAAACATATTTACAAATTGAAAGATAATACAATTAAATTCAAGCTAAATATTGCAAAAAAAAAAAAATAATAATAATAATAAAAAATACAACCTACAATTTTGCTTCTCTTGATTCTTCCTTTTTTTTGTATTTAATATTTTTCTATAACATATAAATTTGGGTGTACAAATGTTCGGAATGTTATCATAAGTTATTTTGTTAGATAAGCTCCAGATTTGGCTTCAGTATTGACTAATCTAATGTATATGCACAAATATAATATTGTATAGCTTTCTATTAAAAATATACATTTAAAACATGGATTTGTGACATTTTTTTATAAAAACCTGAAAGAAATAGTCGCTAGAAAAATAATTTTAATAAAATATTTTGAAACTTGGTACAACAAAAAAAGGAGAAAATTATATCAATAAGTACCGTTCCAATTCTAGACTGGTAAACATAGAAAATAAGAATTTAAAATGAGATCTTGATTTTGAGCTGTAGTTTGTCTAATTTTAAATTACTGTAATAAACCACATAATGCTTACACAAGTTTTTTCTTTCCGTTATTGCAGCGTTTCACGTACTCATGGCAATCTTATCCAAATTATTGTTGTTCACACACTGTAAAAAATGATATGATCAATTAGTCATGACAACATATGTTTTTAGTTCATTGTAACTTGTTAAACTAGGTTAATCCTGTTAATTGTTTAAGTTACGCTATAGCTGTTTTAAGTCAGTTTAACATAATATAAGTTCAATGGACTCATGAGGCTAATTTGATTCAGCTTAACAATTTAAGGCAACCAGGGTTTTTTTTAACAATGCATGGACCTGTAAAAAAAGTTTGAAAATGCTGTATTATGCATATAGTTGAAAATGTCCTTTTTATCCAGAAATAATATGTGCCTGCACACAAAGTCCTGCAGTCTGCCGTTGTTGTACTTGGTCGTTAAGTATTCAAGTATTTCCATGAACACATAATGCACATGACATCACATACAGGGTGTCTGCGGGGTCTTAAAAGTCTTAAAATTTCAAAAACTAAATTTTAAGCCTTAAAAGTCTTAAATTCACCAAAATATTGTCTTGTAGGTTTTAAATCATTTTAAACTGGTCTTAATTTTCCATTGTTTATGTGAAGCTACCCAACTGATCCAGCATACATTCAATCACCAACAATACATCCCAAAACTTAACAAAACTACTCATAACTAATATTATAACAGTCTATTGTGCATACATTTAGCTTTTAAAGAGTTTTTTTAAGTTATGTTGAAAAAAATGTACATCTAAGGCAGGGGTGTCCAAACTCAGTCCTGGAGGGCCAGTGTCCTGTTGAATTTAGCTTCAACTTGCTTCAACACACTTGCCAGTAAGTTTCTAGTATATCTGACTTTGATTAGCTGGTTTAGGTGTTTGATAGGTTTGGAGCTAAACTCTGCTTGTTTTGACACATTATTTCAAATATGTGGCTAAGAAATAACTAATTTGATTGTTTTTTTTTTCTGCTAGGCCAATTAAAAAAAAAACCTTAGCGTTTAGCCATTTATAAGTCTGATATTTTATTCTTCATGGTCTTAAAAAGGTCTGAAAAGTCTTTAATTTCATTTGAAACCTGCAGAAATCCTGCCATATTTATTCACAAATTTGAAATGTTGAAATGTTTGTAGTTTACGCAACGATGATAAATGTGGAGTTTGTCAATTTCCTTTTTTCAAAAGCATTTTTAGGCCTCCAGACTACCAAAAAGCGTACATGTTTGCTGCTGTTAGTCGAAATGGCATAATAAAGGTCCCCTCAGTTACCTTGTGGACTAAACCTCTTTTCCTCAAGAACATGTTGTGTTCTGGAGCCAGAGCCTATTCTCAGCTCATTCTCAGCCAGGCGAACTGTAGCCTGTCGTGAATCGGCTACAGACTTGGGAAACTAACAATGATGTAATGCTGCTATGTGTTGTTTATCTCACTATAACCAGTCTAAAACAAACATCGCACATCCCTGTGTTTCTGTAGCCAGTTCGCCACGTATGGTTTGCTATTTACAGAACCAGGAGTGATTCTAGTATCAGCAGCTTGGATAAACTTCCGGTTCTCTCATCTGTCCATTTCTGAGGTAATTCAAAAAGTGAAACACCTGGTTCACTTGATTTCTACATTAGACAGAGTCAACATTTCTCCACGCTTGCTAGCCGGCTCAGTTTGAGCAAGTATTTATGGCCTGAAACTGAACTGGTTTTTGTTGGCCTGGAACCTCCTTTTATGTAGTGAAAATTCACAGAGCGGTTTGAAAACTTACACTGGCCAGGACACCCACACCGGTCTGCTAGGTGAGGGGTAAAGCAGGTTTGGTTGTTTTTAACTTAACATCAGTTTAACACCAGCTTGGCCAGACTGGGAGACTATCTTAAAGGATTAGTTCACCCAAAAAAACATTTCTATTATTAATTACTCATCGTCATGTCGCTCCAATGCCCAGATTTGTTAATCTTCCGAACACAAAATGAAGATATTTTTAATGAAATCCTAGAGCTCTCTCATCCTAGACTGCAATGGTCACAAAACAATCAAACTCTATAAAAGGAACCAAAAGCATTGGCAAAACATTCTACGTATCTATAGTGGTTCAATTCTAATCATACAAAGCCAAAAACAAAAACTAAATACAATCTTTGGCTGGTTTAAGTAGGTTTTATTCAGCAAGGTGTACCTCGACATGGATAGAAAATATACAGCTTAAATATTCAGGCGAGTTGTCACATCCTTCATGTAGTATTTCAGGCTGGATTCTCTTGGATCTCTGTAAACCATAATTATCCAGCACGACATATTAACTTTACACATCAAACCCCATAAAGAATTGAGTCTCTTCTGTTTTCCCTTTGCTTCTGTCTCATAAATGGGGAAACTCTCAGTCGTGTCTGGAAACATCTGGAGGGGCAGACAGCATGAGGTCACTGCTCTGCCTCCCCTGCGTTCTCATCCTCCGGGTTTGCCACGCATGTACGTCTGCCTGCGCTGAAGGAATGTGCAAGAGAAGCTGCGGAATTTACATTTTTTTGTTGGAAACGGAGTCACGTGACCGGCTCTCATGAATTTGCATTCTTTTTCCAACTTGTTTAGACAAACTGAACTACTTTAACAAGTCCCATGTGGCCGAGGGAACAAACATGAAAAAGGAAAAGTTTTGTAGAACTGAAGAACAAAAACAGGATCTAGTATACTAAATATTGTCCAATCTATGGTTCCATAAAGAAACTTTGTCACACTTTATTTTGATGGTCCGTTTATTGAACCAAAGTTACATTGCTTCTACATGAAGAAACTAATTCTCATTCGATTATAAGTAGATTGTTAGGTTGGGGTTAGGGTTGGTGTAAGTTGACTTGTACTTGCAAAGTTCCTTAGCGTCAGTTAAATATCTGTTGAAGGAGCAGTATCAGCAGATATTAAGCAGACAGTCTACTAATACTCAAATAGACCATCAAAATAAAGTGTTACCGGAAACTTTAACATTCACTTTCCATTTCACAACAAGTTTTTTTATAGATGGAATAGAGCATACAGTATATGCCCAAACTAGGCCCGTGGTAACCTTTGATTTGGCCCGCCATCCCATCTAAGAGAGGATGGATAGGGATGGTTTAGAGATTGTCATATCAAATCTATTGTAACCTTTTGGTTTATTGGTAAAGCTAACTGAAATCAATGTTTCAATTAAATGGTGTAAATTAATCAGAATTAGTTAAAATTTTATTCTGTCGACTGATGGTTAGAGGACAAATCAAGGCTGCTTAACTGTATTCAGCATTGAACTAAAACTGTTATAAATGTGATTGTTTGTGTTTTTATTGCAATAAGTTATCGTTTTAAATGTTAAACTGCATTAGTTAATATGATTAAAAGCTGTGTTTTCTAATAAATTAGGAAGTTACCCATGGCAATTAATGTAAATATGGTGGTTTGAAAAAGCCAACATACAGTTATACTACATAAACGTAATATTCTTCTTCTTCTAATTTCTATATTCATCTCCTCATAGTATATACTACAACCACAAAACTTACTCCAAACCTCAGACTACTAATCTACCACTCAGAACATCCTAGCAGCCACATAGCAATGCCTTAGCAATCACCCAGAACACCCTAGCAACCACCTAGCAACATTTTACCAATTACCTAGAACACTTTAGCAACCGCCTAGCAACACCTTAGCAACTTGGTTTTTGGCCCTTTATACAAAAAAGTTTGTGCACCCCTGGAATAGAGTCACTAGATTAATAAATATTGTTTAATTTTAAACAAAAACACAATGAAAACAGAGAAAAGTTGTTAAGGAAACCTAAAGTTGTTTCTCAGTGGCATCACTGTAAATCTTTCACCCCCTTTGGGAAGCTTTATTTTTAGGAGTGTATCTTTACAAGTAGCCCAGTGGTAACGCTGTGGTCTGAATGACCCTGACCTACATAGTCAAGTATGTTCGCAGACTCCATTGCCCAATATTAGACCGCAGAGCATGACGAAAGTGACCAACTACGCTTCTCCATTACATTCATTCATGACTTCCTGTCAGGATAACTGTCTCTGAGTAGTCGAGGAAACTGCAGAGGAAAAGGAAACTGCGTGCTGTCTTTGATAACCAGCGGCACGATGGAACATTTTTAAAACTTGTTTCCTACATTCCGATCAAAATCAGACCTTTGGAATGTGTTTTAGGAAATAAACATTAATAAGTCCCTCAACAAGAATTTTTTTTTTTTTAAATCAGGTTAAATCTGCTAAGAACGTCACACCATAATTTAAATTCAACATGGCCAATTGTCTGTCTTAATCCAGCTATCACTGGCACTCCATTGTGTGGAAGAACATGAATTGCCATTTTGTTCCATGCAAGACTGTGCAATCTGACAGGCTGAAGCATTACTGAAATGCAATCAGTGGGTTTAGTATTCAGCAGCGTAGTGTGACTCAGACAGCGTAAACCTCTAGCGCGTCAAACGTAGCCTACTTTCAGCAGGCCACATGCCAGACAGAAAGGCACAGTGCTGGATCTGCAAGAGAGAGAGAGGGAGAGAGAGAGATTGTACTCTTCCTCTACCTCCTCTCTGCATATCCATCAGTCTCCGGCAATTCTTTCTCTCAACCCCCACATTCTCTCCTGCTCTTCGCATCCATCTCCCCCTACTCCTCCAAAAGCTTATGCAACAGTTGCCCTATTTTTATGGGGGAGGTTGTGAGGGAAGAGAGATTGAAAGAGCAGGTGGGAGGCAATGATGGAGATAGGAGGGAGGAAGGGGGGTCTAGGAGTGCTGTCTGTGCACACTGAATACGTCAGGTGGAAGACAAACTGTCCCTTTCTGACTCCCCCCTTCTCCACTTCTCCACCCCCCACCCATGTGCCACTCTTCTTCTCTGTCATCACCTCCACCCCCCAGCCGCTCACCCACAGGCGAGTCTACATGAACCCGGTGCTCAGAAACACTCGTGATGTTGACGTTTATTATGAACAAGGAAATGGTTAGGTGTAGGGTTGCTGTGGTGGTGGGACTCCAAATTAACTGTTTATTTTAATTTACGTTATACTCGATATCATCAGGACTTGGGACTTAGGCCCAATCCCAATTTTACCCCTCAGCTCTTTCCCCTACCCCTCGTTTTGCACGTTCACGGAAAGAGGTAGGAGTGTCCCAATTCTCTTTAGCTTGAAGGCGTAGGACTAAGGGTAGAAGGGGAAGATACCCCTTGAAACGAAGATTTTTTAGGACCACACTCGAAACCAAAGGGTTTTACACCGGCTACATGGCTGCACAGGGAAGTAAGGAGATGCACAAATTAATATTTTTTGTCATTATTACGAAGTTTTACAACAAACAAGCGTATGTTTTAATACATTCATAATGGCGTTCATGTTTTACCGTCATGCTTTTAAAAAAAAGGATAAAAAAAAAGCTCAATTTTGCTATCTATAATCAACAATAATAACTCCTGTATAGCAGTCCCACAACATACTTTTACATCTGTCACTCGATGACACTCCAATACCCTGTCAGAAAGTCCAGGGGCTGGAAATGATTTTTTACAGTGTCTGCTATAATGTTAATGTTGTTTTCGTGTGTTTACATAGATGAATATGGCCACGGTGTAAATGCACAATACAGTTATGAGCTTATTGCCACATTATATCGTTATGATAACGTGATATCATTGTCTTCGGTGATTTCCTGAAGATAAATACCAAAAAAAAAAAAACAATAATAACTAATAATAGTAATAACTAAAGCAGCCTCGACCGTTGATCTCATATGAAGTACAAGTTTGAGATGACATGATGACGAGTGCAGGTGTTGTAGTAAGGCTGAGCGATTAGCGGTAAGTAATCGAAATCGACATTCAGAACCTGTAATCAATAACATTTTTCCAGGTCAATTTTTTTCAATTACTTTCCCTACCGCGTGTGGAGTCATGTGACCCCGCTCTGTTAAGGCTACTTCACTATTTACTTCTGTGTCGAAAGCACGGACATGGTCCAGCACAGCCTTTATGCGGTTGCATACTTTTGTGAGCACATTACATGTTTGTACAAAACTTATTAGTGAACTCTGACTGCAAAAAACTAAAATAAAGAAAATAATTGTCCATTAATCGTAATCGAGTTAAAATGTTCAATTAATCGAGATTTAGATTTTTAGGCCAAATAGCCCAGCTCTATGTTGTAATGCTGTCCCATTTCCTAGGGGTAAAATTTGAAGCCCTTCCCCTTCACACTTTGTTTCGAGGACCAAGAGGAAGGGGTTAAAAACTAGAATTGGGATTGGGCTTTAATGTAGGTGGAAAGGAACATATTCAGTTTTCAAACAAACAATAATGTGTGTGTGTGTTTTTTTTAAACCATTAGAAAATGCCTTTTTTATGCCAATGTTGGATGTCAAGTTGACGTAATTTTTATATCAAGGTAGTTTACATAGATTTTACGGATACAAAATCCAGTGTAAATTTGTCATTTGTTTATTCATTCATTCATTCATTTTCCTTCAGCTTAGTCCCTTTATTAATCAGGGGTCGCCACATCAGAATGAACCGCCAACTTATCCAGCAAATGTTTAACACAGCGGATGCCCTTCCAGCTGCAACCCAGTACTGGGAAACATCCATACACACTCATTCACACACATACATCTTGGCCAATTTAGATAATTTGATACACCTGTACCGCATGTCTTTGGACTGGGGGGGGGGAACCGGAGCACCCAGAGAAAACCCACACGAACACGGGGAGAACATGCAAACTCCACACAGAACTGCCAACTGACCCAGCTGTGAGGCAACAGTGCTAACCACTGAGCCACCATGTCGCCCCAATTTGTCATTTGTAAATTCATTAATCTTTAATACTTATGATAATCTTGTTGTCATGAATAATAGTTGTTATTTTGGTGGTCAAACAGACTCAGCATTACTAATACACTGTGGCTGTTATAAGTCAGATGCAGCTTTATCGAAAACCACAGCTCTGGTATAAACATAATGGCTATTGGCTATATGAAAACGGGGAGGTTCTACTCAGTATGTACCTTTAAACATTCCCGATTATGTTTTAGGGCATCCACAATATGTTTACATTATTTAAAAGTCCAAAAAAATCTTTTGAAAAAGTCAAACATTTCTTTGGAAGATTTGTTCTTCCTAAAGCCAATGGACAAATGGCCCATTCTGAGGTTATCGGCCCCAGAAAATCCCATATTTTTGTCAATATTTTTGTTAATCGAAATTTTTTTTTGGCCTCATAAAGAACAGAAACTTGCTTGATTAGAAAGTGATTAGGGGTCAGCAATATATCAATTTATTTCTATTGGATTTTTTTTAAAGAGCCCCTGTTATGCATTATAAATGGTCATATTTTGGTTTAGGTCTCCAACAACAGGCTGATATGCATGCAAGGTCAAAAACACTTTCATTGTCTTATAATATGCATTTATTTTTACTTAATTATCCCAACGACTCCCATCTGATTCGTTCAGTGATTCATTTGTTCCCAAACCCCTCCTATGTGTGAGGCTAATCAGCTGTGATTGAGCTGATGACCCAGTCTGTTGTGATTGGTTGACTGGGTTAAGCACGAGACAGAGAGAAACGCCCACCACGGCTATAAATTAGCACACAGGTTATGTGAGAGTCCAATGCAGAAATGCAATAAAGCAATACAGTTAAACAGCAGTATATTACTCTACTTTCAAACCTAACCCCAAGTAATAACAGCAACACAGTCAACGACTTAGTATTAATCCACACATTGGAAAATTGACTGCACCACGCATGTGTAGGACCAGATGATGGTTGCAATAACAAAAGACAAATGGCAGAGGATCACGAGTTCAGAAACGCTTTTAAATCGGTAAAGAAAGAAGCACGCATTGCGTCTTCAATGTGGTTTTAAACACAATATGTGAATAGCCCCATAAAGAATTAACCTGAGAGATACAGTACAAGCACAGATCTATAATAAGTGATTACAAGCTGTGCGGAC
The DNA here is from genome assembly GCF_903798145.1 of Danio aesculapii. Taxonomy (NCBI): domain Eukaryota; kingdom Metazoa; phylum Chordata; class Actinopteri; order Cypriniformes; family Danionidae; genus Danio; species Danio aesculapii. The sequence continues at coordinate 56,272,548 of NC_079452.1, forward strand.
CGATCAAGTTACCACACACAATTAAATATATATTTTGAGACATTTATTTTTACAGAGAACGAGGCAACAATTTTATTTACACTTATATGTTACGATCAGGAGGAAGAAGATACTGGTCCATATGAACTGTAACAGTTACTGCCAAAGTCCCTGTCAAAGTCTGACAAAATCTCATATGTAATAATCTCTGCTGCTCCTTCCTTTAACAACAAACGGTCCCCCACACTCCGCTAGTGTCTGAAGGGAAAGTCGCGTTCATGTTTTACCTGATCTGGCACTTCATATTTGGTGATGTACCATATCGACATCAGTGCGTTCAAGCAAAAGATCCAAACTCAACACGATTCATTTATTCGACTTTGAGTCGACTATTTCGTTAGAGAATCAATAGTTTTAAATATGGTGAACTTTCAGATTTAAACCTCATCTAAACCCATAATAGGGGCTCTTTAAACATAAAGGGCTCTTTCATACACCTGGCGCAATGTGGCGCAAGGCACGATGCAATTGTTGTTTGCTAGTTTCAGCTTGGGGAAAGAGTCGTTTTGAAGTTTTGCACCACGCTGTGCAAATAGCAAATGCATTTGCGCTCATATGTGCGCCCATAGGCGTTCTGACCTAAAAAAAGGAGGCGTGTTGCTGGTGCGTTGCTATTTTGAGGAACTTAAATAGACTGTTTAATAGACCAGAACAAAGGCGGTCCATTGTCCAGCGCAGAGCGCGTTAGTTATGCGCCTCGCTTACACATTGCTTAATACAAACAGGATGTACAGCAATACGCAAATATCTTTACATATGAAAAAGAATTAAAATATTAAAGATATATACAGGATATAATAAGGATATATATAGGATATAAATATAAAGGATTAAAATATTACAAAACATATTATTTTCTAGCCTACATAAATATAAAAACCATAATTTCATGCCTTCATCTCGGGGGCTTTTTCAGTTTATTCATAACAATTTGCTTTTGTATAATGTTATCATTATTAGCATTATTTATTAGTATTATTTAATATGTGCATATTTATGCTTAACAAACAAAATGAATTATTTATAGGCTAATGGATGTCTGTGCATACAAGAAGTTTCCCTAACCACAAGAGTGAAAGCGAAAGTAAACAATGAGGAGGCTCATCTCTCATTCTCGCGCTGTAGATGCTCTATTTAACTGTTTTCTCTCTAGTGAAGTGTTTAGTTTTTCCACTTACAAAGTCCGTCATGTAAGACGCAATTGACTCTTAAAGGGAATGGGAGATGAGACTCTGATTGGTTTCTTCTCAAAACACACCTTTTACTCATTAAGAAAATAAGCTCAACCCTTTTAGACCATGCGGCATGGCGCAAAGTGGATTTTTCCATCCTTATATTAGCAAAAGTGGATTCTGACATGCCCTTAATGCGTTTGCGCCCTGCGCTTTACCCTTTGCGCATGGATCGTCAAAATAGAGCCCAAAAGTTTACTGAATTTGCCAAATAAGCCATCACTTTTTACTGCTGATTGGGCAATTATTCGAGGGGTGATACCTCTTTTTAAAACTTTATTGAAGCATTACTATTGATAAAACTAAATGCTACGAGGTGAAATATTTTTTTTGCTAAATATTCATATTCATTTAAAAATAGTAGACAGCATACAGAGTAAACATCCTAAAGGGATCATTCATCAAAACATGAAAATCATTTACTTCCACAAACCTGTTTGAGTTTCTTCCTTCTGTTGAACACAAAATAAGATATTTTTAAAAATAGTTGGAAACCATAAACCATTGACTTCTGTGATATCTGTTTCTCCTACTATGGATGGCTACCAGTTTACAACATTCTTGACAATGCGTTTCTCAAATACGTTCCTGGAGGACCACCAGGTCTGCACATTTTCCATGTGTCCTTAACCAAACATACCTGATTCAGATCATTAGCTCATTAGCAGAGGCTGAAATATCTCTAATGGGTGGTGTGACAGATAAAGGAGACATCCAAAGCATGCAGTGTTGGTGGTCCTCCAGGAACGAGGTTGAGAGGGTTGCACGATACTTGAATTCGGCACCAATCGTTACAAAAATGTTAAAATTGTCCATTTTCCACTAACATTTGAGCACATTCTTAAATACTTCTGATTAGCCATTTTGTTCATGTGCTCAACAGAAATGACTGTGATTGGCCGTGAAGGTCATCAGTTTACCGAGCTCACTGCTGTTTACTCAGTGTAACCACAGATACAGGCACGAGTCACGTTTTAAAGTCACGTTGATCAACTGGTTTGTCAATAAGCTGATATACGAGCGATGCACTGATGACCTTAACGTCCATTCACAGTCATTTCTATTGAGCATGAAACATAAAACAATGGCAAATCAGCAATATTTAAGAACGCACTCAAATGTTAGCAGGAAATGGACGTTTTAAAAATTTCAGTATCGATTGGTACCGAATTCCATCAGAATTGGTACTGAATATCGTGACAACCACACTGTTTCACAATATATTTTGTGTTCAACAGAAAAAAAAGAAACTCATAAAGATTTGGAACTACTTGAAGGTGAGTAAATGGTTCGTAAATTTACAATTTGTGGTGAACTATCCCTTTAATCCATGTAATAGATTTTTAACTGAATTAAATTGAACTTAATTTACAATTTGAGAATTGAAGGGCCAGTGCACTGCTGTTTGTTAGCAAACAGAAACAGAGTTACATTTGTTTGTGATTTTCACTGGAATGGCAAGCAGACCACAAGCTATGTGCCTTGGTGATGGTCAACACAATATTTAATTTGATTCAAATGGGAACAAAACTCTGGATTGCACAGCAGAGTTACATAAACAGACGAACTATTTGTTACATCCTTGTTTCTTGGCCTTGGCTTACATATAGGTACACAGAATAATGAAGTGAAGCTGACACTACAGAATCATGTGAATTCGACATCATACAGGTGAATTTTCAAAGAGGCCATCTTTGAAAAAATAAGTGGTACTTATTTAGGGTCCTGGGCCTTATTAAACTATTAAGATTAATAAATATAGATTAATAAATATTTTATTTATTAGGTACAGCATACTAGTATGGGCTTCAGAAGTAGTCTGTGTGTAATAGAAATTTACAATGTTTATTTTGCTAGTGCACATTCTAAGGTCCGTACCCAGAGGGGGTACGGGTGGTTCGGAAGACCCATCCCTTACTGACAAAGGTCCAGAATTTGTCCCATACATGAGCATTTCATAAACTGTGAAAATAACTCATCGAAGAAGGCTTTAGGACCGAGAAGATTCTGTTGTAAGGGTCATCATTTTTTATTACTGTATCGTTGTTAAATAGAGAAAACATTTTACAAGTAACTTTTAATATAAATCTTGGACCTTATTCTTGAAAGAAAAAACAAAACCAATAAAAAGGTGTGAAGCACCAAAAATTAATTTTGAAGCATATAAAAGTTCATTTTAATACTATCTAGGCTATTGTTGTTATCCATGAATTTTCAGATGTAGTTTTTACGAGAGAGGCTAGAAAAATCACTGAACGGTCACACGGTTACTCACTGAAGCTAAGCAGGGCTGAGCCTGGTCAGTACCTGGATGGAAGACCACATGGGAAATCTAGGTTGCAGTTGGAAGTGGTGTTAGTGAGGCCAGCAGAGGATGCTCACCCTGCAGTCTGTGTGAGTCCTAATGCTCCAGTAAAGTGAAAGGGACACTATACTGTCAGTGGGCGCCGTCTTTCGGATGAGATGTTAAACTGAAGTCCTGACTCTCTGTGGTAATAAAAAATCCCATGGCACTTCTCGTAAAGAGTAGGAGTGTAACCCCGGTGTCCTGGCCAAATTCCCATCAACGACCCTAACCCCTCATGGCCTCCAAATCATCCCCATCCACTGAATTGGCTTTATCCCTGTCTCTTCACCCCACCTATAGCTACACCGTTGTCCTGTGGCTGCCGTCGCATCATCCAAGTGGAGGCTGCACACTGGTGGTGATGTGGAGAGACCCCCCTCATGACTACTTAGCTTTAATAGGCAGTTTTTTTCCCAATGATATATGATGTGATAAATTTATATTTTAAAAATAATATGTATAAATACTTTTTTCATATTTCGTCATTCTAAATCTTTAGGTAATGTTTTTGGTACATCAAAAAGTGTGGCTATGATGACCATCCAACAAGCTACTCCATAAAAAATAGTGCTGCAACTAAAATGCAGTATTTAAACCTCATAGTAAAATGGTCCAGTTTTTGAGATAAAACAACCTCTCCTTACACTAGGCTGGCTACAGGCCTGATTGTTATTCTTTAGGGGAATAATTAGGCCCAATCCCAATTCTATTTTTGTATCCCTACCCCTACCCCTTCCCATTAGCCCTTAAAAAGGAGTGTGAAGAGGAAGGGCTTCAAAATGCACCCCTAAGAATTGGGACAGCATTACAGCACCTGCACACATCATCATACGTCATCGTGAGCTCTTGCTTCATATGAGATCAGACGATGACAATTGCTGTGGTTATTCCAGTTGTGTTATTTTGGGGTATTTATCATCAGGAAATTACTGAAGGCATATATTATGTTATCATAACGATCTAATGTGGCAATATACTGTGCATTCACACCGTGGCCATATTCATCTATGTAAACACACCAAAAACAACATTAACATTATAGCAGACACTGTAAAAAGCTCATTCCCAGCCACTAGACTTTTCTGACAGGGTATTCGAGTGTCATCGAGTGTCAGAATGTCATGGGATTACTATACAGGAGTTATTATTATGGATTATAGATCGCAAAATTTAGCAGTTTTTATTTTAGCGCTTTGTTTAAAGAATAACGGTAAAACATGAACACGGTTATGAATATATATAAACATGTGCTTGTTTGTTGCTTCCGGGTGCAGCTGTGGCTGGTGTATTCTGGAAAATTACTTTACCCCTTAGTTTCAAGCGTGGCCCTCAAAAATCTTCGTTCGAAGGGGTATCTACCCCTTGCCCTTAGCCCTACGTCTTCAAGCTAAAGAGAATTGAGACACCACTTCCCCTTGACGGGAGCATGCAAAATGAGGGGTAGGGGTAAGGTGAAGGGCTAAGGGGTAGAATTGGGATTGGGCTTTGATCTGTGCAATTTAATCAACTGAAAAAAAAAGAGTTTGTTTTGGCAATCTTCAATTAAAGTCTGACCATTTGCTTCTGCGTTTGGTGTGGCGGTGCTTCTCTGTTAACATCAGTTTGATGTTTATCAGTTTTGTTTAAAACATGTTCATTTGATCACCACCATAGTGGCTTGTTGATACATGGCATCATATATCCATGTTAATTACACCAATTTCTCACCTTATAAGGGGCTGTTTACACCTGGTCACTTCATTCATTTTTTTCTGATTGGATAGTTATGTGAAATGAACTGGTGTAAATGCCCTCTGAATCGCATTTGAGATGGATATAAATCCAATAGCTCAGACCACTTCATGAGGTGGTCCAGGACGAATTGCAAACAAAACTGGACTGGTTTAAAAGCATCTGGTTGTTGAAGGCGCATGTGTAAATTTGAGTCCTACCCCCCCCCCCCCCCCCCCCCCCCCCCCACAAAAAATTTTAATAAAAAATAAACATGAGAGCGCAGTGGGCTATATAAGAGTGTAGTGGGCTATATGACCGTCAGATAAACAAGCACAAATGCATATGCAACAGAAATGATTAAATTAGAGTTTGCCTGTTCTTCCCATGTTCGTGTGGGTTTCCTCCGGGTGCTCTGCTTTCCCCCACAGTCCAAAGACATGCGCTACAGGTGAATTGGATAAACTAAATTGTCCTTTGTGAAATAATGGGAAAAATAAAAACCAATTGGCACAGAGCTTTTCGGAACTTTATGCTTGTTTTACTCACAGCAACAATTTAAGATTTCAAAAGCTTTTCTCGACATGACATGAAAAAGCTGCTTCATACAGTGGAAAGTAAATAAACAACAGAAAGAAAATGATGCTGGTCGAAGTGCTTTACGCTTTGCTCATGCGCAGTAAAGCGACTTAAGCATATTCTGATGTCCAGCGTGGATGACCAACATTTAAAAAAACCTGCTGACAATGACAGTGTTGGTGTGGAGCATTTTTAGACTAAAACACCTTTTTCAAACTAAGGATGTTTCATGGTCATGACAAGGTCATGTTGGCCAATCAAAAGCCTTAAAAAGGGTTATTATTGGTTCTGGTCGGACATGGTGCATTTGCGTGTGGACGAATGAAACTGCTAAGAAAAAGTAAAAACCTAATAAAGTGGCCAATTAATACATACTTACAAGCATACTTGCATAATCTCTTGCTTATCTAAATTAAAATGTGAAGAATACTTTTGTTGCTAAAAATACACTAAAATTCCACTTTCTTTTTCCTTTCCTTCAATAGCTGTTTGACACCATATCATTTGGAATCACAAAATGAATCTTGTTTAATTTAACATATTGAATTTACTCTTAAATAATAAGCAGCCTTGTCATAATTACAGCATATTCTAAAAGACTGTAAATAGCTTAGTGTATATAGAGGGAGTGGCCTATAGCTATCGGTAGGACTTGTAGTCAAACATTAGTCTAGTGCAGCAGTTCTCACTCCTGACCCTTGCGTTACCCTGCTTCGCACATTTTGCAAGTCTACACAATTGATTTGTGTTGGGACAACATGAAGGTATTAAGTTGAACAAATTTAAGTGAATTGAACATAAAACAGTTAAGTTGTCCCCCCAAAAATGTAAGAATTGTTTCCACTCAATTTAAAATGGCAAATGCAATCTTTTTCAGTTTAGGTACTACTTTTTAAAATTTTGTATTTACTACACGAACATTTAAAAAGTACGTTCTGTATACTATGAATGTAAGTAGTATGAATGGAACTCGGATGTACTACATCTGCCATTTGTCATTATCACATGACTTACCTACATCAGTTGTGTCACTTCACTTTCATTCATTAATTCTCTCACGTGGTCTAATGGTATAGCGTGGCATCTATTGTATATATACTTCAGAATCTCTCCACAAGTAGTAGGTCATCTGGGTACTTATCGCATACCGTTTTTTGAATACTATGAATTTGGACATACTATGCTCGCATACTGTCTTTAACATACCATATAGTATGGAAGTATGTGATTTTGGATGCAGCCTATGACTGGTAAGGCTTTGATTAGCTGCTTCAGGTGTGTTTAATGGGGTATATGCATGGAGACAATTTCAATTTGTATAAGCCAGCTCAGGTACTACTAGTGAACAGTCATGTCATTATAAACTTACCGCATTTAAGAGCCGGTTTGTATCACTGATCTTCAGTGCCTAATTGCGATACGATTGAATGGGGGTTTCTAAAGTGGGACAAGGAGTACTGCATTAAATTCAATTGTTCTGCACTACGTCTTTAAAATATGAAAATTATTAAGTATTTTCAGTGGAATTTCGGTGCTTGCCTGCTGCAACTAAACAACTAAATGAATGCTTAAGTCTATTTAAACAACTAGATTTGAACGAAATGATTGTCAATGCTGTAAAAAAAACTGAAATTGAAAACAGTGACATCAACCTTTCGCCAAAGTTTATCAGTGGCTGGAAAAACTTGCCCATTAGGGTAGAACCTTAAATATGCAGCAGAGTGGCCCTTCAGGGACACCATTTTAACCCAGGCTCAATCTGATTATGTACCTCTATATACATTTCTGGATTTCTCTAGCGAGTGCCATTCGCGCCTGCTGTTCTCAACTAAATCCACTAGAGACCGCTGTCGTCTGGCTGACTGAATGATCGATCGACTGACCCACCCTCCTTCTTCCCTAAACCCAACCAATAGTGTTTTAAAAAGCAGCGATTGACCAGAGCCCAACCATTTCCCTAAACCCAATGACTGTTTTCAAAAGCAGTCTAGGAAAAAAAGAAAAGCCCTCGTAGCAGCCTGATTTTTACCACATTTTCAGATTTGACCACATTCTCACCCAGTTATTCACTTCTTTTATTTTTTGGATTTTGTTTTTGTCTTACCTGCTTTCTAGAACCGTTCTTCGCTGGACTCAAACCCCATTGTCACGATCAATGATCATCATTTTAAAAACGAAATGCAGCCATACGTTCCTCTGATTAAATAATTTGCAATCTCCAGAAATGTATATAGGGCTACATTTTCAGAATGAGCTTATGTTGAATTATTTATATACCCAATTTCAAAATAATTATTGTTTCAAAGCAGTTTTACTAAAGGTGTGTGTAATTACATTAAAATCTAAAACGGAAAAAGTTAAGTTGTGAGCAATGTATACATAGTTAATCTACTGTAACAATATGTTTTTTTTTTTAAAAAAGGTGACATCTATTTTATTTATCTATTTCTGTTTATTATGCATAACTTCCTTACATGAGTGGAAGATATTTTAAGAAATGTATTTGTGCTTCTTGTCCACCATTGGAAGTCCAGTTCCTTTGTATTCCACTCAAGAAACTCATACAATTTTGGAAAGACACAAGGGTTAATGACAGGATGTTTGCTTTTAGCGTGAACTATACCTTTAACTGAAATGTTTTGGAAGCAAAGTCTGTGTAGCTGCTTTCAGTACACATGGAGAAAGCTCACATAATCCCTTGTTTTAGTTATGTAGGACCGGTTTTACATTTGACAGGTGACACATTTAGAGCTGAGAGTTTTAAAGCAAACATGACAATCATTTTCACTTTCTTTAGAATTAAAACACAGACCAGAGTGATGTTTACTAATGAACAGCTTATGGCATTATAGTTGTAGAAAGTTCATTTATTCCTCAGAGATCTGAAGCTTCTTTGAGTGTCTGATTCACATAAACCAGTCACATTGTCCTGAAACATCATGTGGTCAAACATCAACAGCTATTTAAAGGGATAGTGCACCCAGAAATAAAAGTTCTGCCATCATTTACTCACGCTTCACCCCTAGGTTTTGTTCCAAACATATTTCTTATGTTGAAAACAAAAGACGATATTTTGAAGAATGCTGGTTACCTCGAAATGAATTTTGTTTCCAACCAGAATTCTTCAAAATATTTTGTTCAACAGAAGAAATAAACTTTAAATCTACTTTACCTGACAAAAGTCTTGTCTTCGATCCCAGTTTTAAGGACAACAAATGATTCTAGTTGATCATTTGGAAAAGTGGCAGAATGTTGATGTTTCTGATAAATCATCTGTTGAACTGCATCTCAATAATCACAAACACTGCAGAAGAGCTATCGGAACCCGAATGAACCCAAGATTCTCATAGAAATCAGTCAAGTTTGCTGAAGAAAAAAATCATGGTTTGGGGTTACATTCAGTATGGGGGCATGCAAGAGATCTGCAGAGTGGATGGCAACATCAACAGCCTGAGGTATCAAGACATTTGTGCTGCCCATTACATTACAAACCACAAGAGAGGGCAAATTCTTCAGCAGGATAGCGCTCCTTCTCATACTTCAGCCTTCACATCAAAGTTCCTGAAAGCAAAGAAGGTCAAGGTGCTGCAGGATTGGCCAGCCCAGTCACCAGACATGAACATTATTGAGCATGTCTGGGGTAAGATGGAGTCATTGAAGATGAATCCAAAGAATCGTGATGAACTGCAAGAATGCTTTCTTTGCCATTCTGGATGACTTTATTAATAAGTTACCTTATTCATTGCAGAGATCTTACTGTCCTAATTAAATAATTAAAAACAAGGTATGATCATATTTTTCTTGGTAAAATGAGAGTAATCTAGAGGCCTTTGGCTTTCATATAAGCTACTTCTGATGCCAAATGATCAACTAGAAGTCAAGTTATTATTTGTTGTTCCTAAAACTTGGATAGGCGACAAGACTTTTGTCAGGTAGTGTACTTGAGGGAAAGTAAATGATGAGGTAGATTTCATTTTTGGGTGAACTATCCCTTTTAACATGAACATCCAGATTTCCTAAATCAACTTTCACACCTCTGGGCATAAAACTTCAATAATTGAACGATTTAGGCCACACTGCACTTGTGTCATTATCCCGATCTACAGACGCACCAGTCTATAATTATATAGCAATAACGCACCTTTAACAACCCAATTACCAGTAATTACAGTAGTTATTTGATAAATAGAGAAGATGTAAGTTAGCAATTACAACAGAGAAACCCTTCCTTTTGATAATCAGCCTATTACTTTGATATCATATTACTGTTTGACTCTTTTAAATGTGCCACATCACTGCAGTGGGCACACAAATACCTACGCCATCCTGGCAATTGATCAAAAGTTAAAACATGCACACACAAAAAAAGAAGAACTATCAAGCACAGACCAATTTCACCCCGGTTTCATTAATGCGTCAGCCCCTAATGAGTTGACGTAAAAGTGAACACATTTAACTAAGTAGTCAGTGTGGGGGCAAACAGTCAAATGCAGTTTGAGTGAAGCATTAGTCAGTGTGTGATGCACTCACACCCAAAGAGTTGACATTTTACCCATATTGTTGTTGTTCGTAAGCACTGACTCCCAAAGCGCACACTTGGACTATGCGTAAAATCAACCATCCGACTGGCGCACACATTCTCAGGGTGATGAAGCTGAAAGAGAGATGCTCTTTGGCACAAGATATGACACAGTTACCTTGTAAACCTGCGAAACGCTTCATGTAAACGTCTATAAATACACCCTGTGACATCAATTTCAGTAGTATTGGGCTCTCCAGCCAGGGCTAAAAATGCATCTTGGCAGTCTACTTAAAGACGGCATCTTCCTCAAGGAGCTTTTTTACTCTGGAAAGCGCTCCCACACACAACGCATTACAACTCTGGACCTATTCCTGTTGCCACCCCCATAAAACTGTACTAAATTACCAAGCGCCGGCAAGAAATAGAGGCAAAAGATGTCACGGCGCTGCACCAATGGGATCAATGGGGGGAAACGCGGTAGGAATGATTACATGGACGCAGATGGAGGGAGGTGGAGAAAAGGTTGGAGGAATTTATTCATTCAACCCTGCGATTCTGAATCAGTCTATGTCACACAAACACATGTTCGGCAAGCTGCTGGGTTTATTTCCTCCTTAGCAATTACATTCAATCAGAGTAAAAAATGTTCTAGCAGCCACAGATACCCGCTTCTAATTCTAGGCCTATTTTAGTCCTCGTTTCTCAGAAAAGGAAACCCCACACATTTTGATATTTCTGGCCATCTGTCATCTTGGCTTGTACACGTTCAGGTGGGAAAACTTTTTAATAGAATCTGGCTTCTTTTCGGAGCAAATTTCAAAGCGGATAAACTGATGAGCGGCTGTAAAAGGTTAAAAGCAATCAGTCATTGCGTCAGAGACGGATTTCTCATCTCAGTCAAATGGAAAGAAGAAATATTATGCCACAGTAGTTATAATTAATACAATAGTACTAATAATGTAATTACCGTCATAATTATTAGAAGTATTATTTAATTCTACTGTAAATTTCAGATGGGCAACAAATGTTTCTTAATCTATACGGAAATCTGATATATGGCCATATATGAACATGCAAAAATCCTGTGAAATTTTTATATAATTGTTCTAATATTTTCCAAGTGATTAACAGAGCAAGGACATGATTTCCTTCTTAGTATTTCCGATAACATTTTTTCTTCTGGAGAAAGCCATATTTCTTTTAGTTTGGCTGGAATAAAAGTAGTTTTTTTTTTTTTTACAAATAATTTTAAGGACAGAATTATTAACTGCCTTAAGAATTTTGTTTGATTCGCTGCAGAACAAACCACTGTTGTCCAATGACTATACTAATTAACGTAACTTTAACCTAGTTAAACCATAAAATTGGTGATTAAATTGAATACTAGGACACTCTCAGAAATAAAAGTAAAAGAGCTCACACTGGGGCAGTACCTTTTCAATATACACAGTGCATCTGGATACATTCGTTTCGCTTCACTTTTTCCACATTTTGTTATGTTACAGCCTTATTCCAAAATGGATTAAATTCATTTATTTTCTCAAAATTCTACACACAATACCCCATAATGACAATGTGAAAAAAGATTTTTTAAAATTGTTGCAAATTTATTAAAAATAAAAAAAAGCTAAAAAATCACATGTACATAAGTATTCACCGCCTTTGCTCAAAACTTTGTTGATGCACCTTTGGCAGCAATTACAGCCTCAAGTCTTTTTGATTATGATGCCACAAGCTTGGTACACCTGTCTTTGGGGATTTTTGCCCATTCCTCTTTGCAGTACCTCTCAAGCTCTATCAGGTTGAATGGGAATCTACGGTGTACAGCAATTTTCAGATCTCTCCAGAGATGTTTAATAGGATTTAGGTCTGGGCTCTGGCTGGGCCACTCAAGGACATTCACTGAATTGTTGTGAACCCACTCCATTGATATTCTGGCAGTGTGCTTTGAGTCATTGTCCTGCTGGAAGATGAACCGGTCAAGGTCAAGAGCACTCTAAAGCAGGTTTTCATTCAGGATGTCTCTGTACATTGCTGCATTCATCTTTCCCTCTATCCTGACTAGTCTTTTAGTTCCTGCTGCTGAAAAACATCCTCACAGCATGATGCTGCCACCACCATGCTTCACTGTAGGGATGGTATTAGCCTGGTGATGAGCGGTGCCTGTTTTTTTCCCAAACGTTACGCCTGGCATTTACTTCAAAGAGTTCAATTTTAGTCTCATCAGACCAAAGAATTTTATTTCTTATGGTCTGAGAGAACTTCAGATGCCTTTTGGCAAATTCCAGGCAGGGAGTGGCTTCCGTCTGGCCACTCTACCATACAGGCCTGGTTGGTGGATTGCTGCACAGATGGTTGTCCTTCTGCAAGGTTCTCCTCTCTCCACAGAAGAACGCTTAAGCTCAGACAGTGTGACCAACGGTTACTGATCACCTCCCTGACTAAGGCCCTTCTCCCCCGATCACTCAGCTTAGATGGCCGGCCAGCTCTAGGAAGAGTCCTGGTGGTTCCAAATATCTTCCATTTACGGATGATGAAGGCCACTGTGCTTATTGGAGCCTTCAGGTACAAATATGTATCTTTTAAAAAGGTACTACCCCAGTGACAGCTCCAGTACGTTCATTTCTGAGAGTGTATATGGTAAAATAACTAGCAAAATACTCTAGACCATTTTGAGGGATATAAACAATAACAATGGTCCTAACGTGTTTCCTGTTTTACATTTTTAATTTCCACAGCTTCTGAGAATCTAAAAAGGTCTGCATATTGATAAATAATGTCGTGATAGCTATTTAATGTTTTATATTTTATGTATGAACTGCATTTTAATATAGTTATGAAAGAGTTATGAAAATATAACTAGCAGGAAATGTTCATGGGCCAATGACATCACATTGAAATGGTTTATATACTGTCATCATGGCAAAGACAAAAGAACTTAGTTATTAGAAATTAATTAATTAAAAAATCTTTGAAAAACAGCACTTGGGAAATATTTTAAAATAATACAAATTTCACAAGAAGGATAATCATTTTGCCTCCAACCGTATGTACAATTTTAAGTATTTAAAGATATGAACATATTTTTAATTTGAATGGTTGAAAATAACACATAACAAATAAACATATAGGAAATACAAGTTCATGTTTAGATTTTACATACATAAAAATATATGTGATTTTCTTATATTTTCATATATCAGCTTTCTATATGGGGAAAATAAGTATTGAACCTGTTACCATTTTTTTCAGAAAACATATTTTTAAAGGTGCTGTTGACTTAAAAAATTTCCCCAGATGTTGGTAATAACCAAAGAAATCTATATATGCAAGGGAAACAAATCTAATTAGTTTACAAATTATGTATAATAAAATTAAATGACACAGAAAAAGTATTGAACACATGAAGAAAGGGAGCTGTAGAAAGGCAGTGAAAGTCCAGACAGCAGCTGAAATCAAGAGTGGACATTTTAGCAAGACAATGATCCAAAACACAGCCAAGGAAACTCAAATACTTTCAGATAAAGAAAATCATGCTGTAGAATGGCTTAGCTAATCACCTGACTTGAATAAAAAATACAAAATAAACATCATATTTGACGGATGAGACCCACAGAATGATCAAGATTTTTACACTGTTGACGTCTGTGAAAAACTTACACCTGAGCCATGCATGGGACTTCATTCTCCATATGAGAAGCGTCTTTAAGCTGCCATTACTAAAAAGCCTTTCATATAGTATTAAATACATTTCAGTACTTTCGCCTTGTGTCGTTTCATTGTTATTGCACAACAAATTTTTCAGATTTTTTTTTTTGTTTTGTTTTAATTTTATGTTTGTATTGTTTGGGTTTTTACCAAAATCTGGTTCAATTCTATGTCAACAGCTCCTTAAGAAATATTTTTTCCCAGAAAAAAACATGATGTGTTCAATACTTATTTTTCCCACTGTAATTTTTTAATGCCAAGTGCAGTATTTACAAGAAAGCTACAGTGTCAGTGTGAATAACCTTGCTCTGCTATGTTTTTTGGCACACACTTTCACAGGAAATCACTAACCTTCTAATTTTTGGATACCGAATACTTCTATTGTAAGGTAAACCCACTTTGATAATACATTATGGCATGGGTTCTATCTTTTTTCAATGTTATTGATAGTTTGAGGAAATGCAACCTTCTTTTCATTCATAATACAAGTTAGTGTAAAATCATTTCATTAGTGTATTATATTATATTATATTATATTATATTATATTATATTATATTATATTATATTATATTATATTAATTCATTAATTTTATTTTTGGCTACCGCCAACTTATCCAGCATATGTTTTACGCAGCAGATGCCCTTCCAGCTGCAACCCATCACTGGGAAACATCCATACACACACCACAGACCATTTTAGCTTACCCAATTCACCTATACCACATGTTTTTGGACTTGTGGGGGAAACCCGAAATCTTTTCAACATAAAAGAAGATATTTTGAAATATGTTGCTGGTACCCATTGATTTCTATAGTATATATTTTTCCTATTATGGAAGTCAGTGAGTGCCAGCATCCAACATTCTTCAAATTATCTTCTTTTGTGTTTAACAGAAGAAAGAAACTCAGAAAGGTTTAAAGCCACATTAGTGAGAATCAATGATGAGATAATTGTTTTATTTTTGGATGAACTTTGCCTTTAAGAAGGTGTGCTAATACATAACATAATAATACAGCAATGTTAGAAACTATATTAAGATCTCCATTGCTTGTCATTCATTGATGTATTCAGTTTATTTTGGCTTCGAAATGGAATTATGGGATCTTGATTTCTGACAACTTTTGATGCTGAACAAAGTGAATTTTACTGATATTTTTAATATTAGTTCATGCAAATTACGGTACATCACCAGGTAATGAATGGATAGAACTTTTTCAGTTTTTTTCCTTTTATTTATCTCTTTATATTATTTCTTTTACAAAATATTATGTGAGATATATCATATTGTTAACATCTTAAATATGAATATGTTAATGAATAAAAACAAACAAAGAAAAACTTCATTTTTTGAGCATATAAAGTTGATGAAGCAGAGATCAAGGTCCCATAATGCAATTCAAAAGTGTAAATGAACATCTATAAATAACCAGTTATGGGAAACTGATAATTAACAGATTTTTAAAAAAGCCCACAATGGAAATTTCACCACTGACTGCTATTCACTATTCAATTAGTATTCTGTATATGGCCAATATTTAAGTTTAAGGAGCTTTCTGAGAATTTGTAGGGTCTCTTTCCGCTCATCAATGCTCCGTATGTGGACTAATAGCATTGTTCTGCCTGTATTAGCCAATCAATTCTAGAGTGATTAGTCACATGGTCCTAAAAACACGCAAATGGCAGATTTTTCAATCGCATACTTCCAGGAATCGCACACTGGCAGAGGTAAATTGGATGGCTAATAGATGCCTTTCTCCAGATATTATTGTACAACTATTATTTATGGCTTAAGTGATTGGTCGAAAAACAAAAAAGTAAAAAAAGATAACTGAATTGAGAGGCGTTGAGTAAAGATGTCAGGACTTCCAGGATTGCTATTAGATACATTTCTCTAAATATTATCAGATATTTTTATTTGGCATATGTGGTATCATTGATTGGTCAGAAAATAGATAAGCCAAACTTTTAGCTTTCTGTTCCCATTTATCAAACATAATTACGTAGTTTCTTTGTTCATTGATTAATTCTGCACACACTTCCGTTCTTCTACTTATCCATTGGTTATTTAAACCTTGTGTTCTCTGTTTTTTGGTGGTTATCGTCAGTGCAGTGTGGTTGTATTACTATATTCCAGAGTTTTCTGTTGGTGGATTTAATATTACTTGTCTGAAGTGGCATTTGTGATTCACTTCACTACAACCATCAAGCCATAGCAAGTGGCCATTAGCAAGGATGACAGATTTTAAAATTGCCTACTTCCTGGAATCACATTCCAACTCAGGTAAATGGAAATGCTAAGGGCGTCCTCTAGATTTTACCGGAAAATTATCATTTGTGGCTCCAGTGATTGGTCAAAAAAAAAAAAAACAACACTTTTCAAAGATTTAATGCAATATACTTTGTATACTTGTAATGTACTGAGGGAATCATGCAACTTAATATCTTTCTCTAAATATGATTGTCATTCATGATTAAGGAGATTTGTAATCAGAAATAATGAAAATAGAGAAGTCATGAGAACAGATCGCAGATTAAAAATTGTATATTACTGAAAATATTGTTTTTTATATTTGTGGCCCTCCAAAAAAGAACCAAAAGTCCAAAAAAGAACCAAATAGTATTTTTTTTAATTATTATTAGCCTTTTTTTAGCAGTTTATCAGAAAATATGTTGCATTTGTGGCTTAAGTAATTATTTAAATAAACAAAAACAGTGCCCATGAGCAAAGATAGCGAATTTTAAATCACATCACAAGGTGCAGCCAAAATAAATTTAAAAATAAAGTCGATGAATGACATTTCTTCAAATATCATTTTAAAAAATGTTTTTTGCCATGTGAAGCTGAAGTGAAGGGCAAAAAACTAAAACAAACATTTCAAATCGCATACTTCTGACACAAGGAGAATGTACTGAACTACTGAAATGTATTTACTACTTTATATAAAAGGCTTTCTTGGTGATGGCAGCTTAAAGACGACTCTTATGTGGAGAATGAAGTCACATAAACTGCTCAGGTGTGAGTTTTTCTTCAACAGTGTAAAAATCTTGATGGTTCTGTGGGTTTCATCTATCAAATATGATCTTTATTTTGAATTTTCTATTGGACTCAAGTCAGGTGATTGGCTGGGCCATTCTACAGCTTGATTTTCTTTCTCTGAAAGTATTTGAGAGTCTCCTTGGCTGTGTTTTGGATGTTGGATTTTGGATTGTTTTGCTGAAATGTCCACCTTGGTTTCATCTTCATCTCTCTGCTAATGTAGATGGTTGACTGAAGCAGCTAATATTCATTTACAATGAAAAAGGGCAGAGGGTTGCTGAATAACTACTAAGAGATTTCAGCTGCAGTCTGGGCTTTCCCTGCCTTTTTACAGCTCCCTTTCTTTATGTGTTCTCAATACTTTTTTTCTGTCATTTCATTTTATACTGCATAACTTAATTTGTAAACTAATTCAAATTGTTTTCTTTGCATATATGGATTTCTTTGGTTGTTGTCATCATCTGGAGAAAGATTTCAAGTCAACAGCACCTTTAGAAATATGTATTCTGAGAAAAATGGTGACTTATTTCCCTCACTGTATATATCAAACTAAAAACCAATCTGAGCAACCATTTAAAAGAAGATGGCAGATTTCGAATCTCATTCTTTTGAGAATCATATAAACCATGAAGATACAGGAATGCTCAAGGGTGGCTTTCTTTGCATATTATTGTAAAATTATCATTATTGCCATTTCTGGCCCTCGATATTTGTCCAAAAGGTATGTATATAGGCATGTATATAGTTTAAGTCAAAATTATTAGCCCTCCTGTGATTTCTTTTTTAAATATTTTCCAAATTTTGTTTAACAGAGCAAGGAATTTTTCAGTGTTTCCTAATATTATTTCTTCTTACTTTCTTCTTCTTATTTGTTTTATGTAGGCAAGAATAAAAGCTGTTTCAGTAATATTAATAATAAAAACATTTTAAAGTCAGTATTATCAAGCAATATATATTTTTTGATTGGCTACAGATCAAACAGTTGTTATACAATGACTTGCCTAATTACTATAAATTGCCTAGTCAACATAAATAAGGTCTTTAAATTACATTTTAAGGTGAATAGTATCCTAAAAAAATATTTATTCATTCATTTTCTTTTCGGCTTAGTCCCTTTATTCATCCGAGGTCGCCACAGCGAAATGAACTGCCAACTTATCCAGCATATGTTTTACACAGCGGATGTCCTTCCAGCTGCAACCTAGTACTGGGAAACATCCATAAACACACTACGGCCAATTTAATGCAATTCAACTATATTGCATGTCTTTGGACTATGGGGGTAAACGGAGCACCTGGAGGAAACACACACGAATACGGGGAGAACATGCAAACTCCACACAGAAATGCCAACTGACTCAGCCGGGACACGAACCAGCACCCTTCTTGCTGTGAGGTGACTGTGCTAACCACTGAGCCACCATGTTGCCCTATCTTGGAAAATATCTGGTACAATATTATGTACTGTCATTATGGCAAAGATACAAGAAATCAGTAATTAGAAAATGGTTATTAAAACCACTGTTTAGAAATGTGTTAGAAATCTCTCTGTTAAACAGAAATTGGGGGAAAATTATACATTTTTTTTTTTTTTAATTGAACAGGGAAGCTGATAATTCTGACTTCAACTGTATATATTTATGAAAAGGTCAACATTTGAAGTGACAGAATAGATGTCATTCAATTGTTTTAAGACAGAAAGGTTTTGATCCACTTCACATGTTAAGTGTGTGTGTCAGGGTTGTAGAATTAGCATGGACAGAGGGGTCGTGTCCCCACCAATATCCACCGACTATTGAAATGTCCCAACCAATAATTTAATCCGTCATTTCTCCTAATCACTTTGAGTAGCATGTCGAATTTTGGTTGAAACTATTTTTTGAAAAACTACAGCCCGTGCTCCATCTTCTTTAATTAACACTGATGTATGAGACAAATTTCATGTGCACTATGGTTAAAATAAATGGAAGTCTGTCTGTCAGTTATAAAGCATTTTAACATTACACTATTCCTTAATTTAACTAAAGGAGTTGTATAGTATTCATTCATTCATTAATTTTCTTTTCGGCTTAGTCCCTTTATTAATCTGGAGTCGCCACAGCGAAATGAACCGCCAACTTACCCAGCATATGTTTTATACAGCAGATGCCCTTCCAGCTGCAACCCATCACCGGGAAACAACCATACACACTCATTCACACACATAATTTAGCTTACCCAATTCACCTGTACCGCATGTCTTTGGACTGTGGGGGAAACCGGAGCACCCGGAGGAAACCCATGCCAACACGGGGAGAACATGCAAACTCCACACAGAAATGCCATCTGACCCAGCTGAGGCTCAAACCATTGACCTTCTTGCTGTGAGGCGACAGCACTACCTACTGCGCCACCGCGTCGCCAGTTGTATTGTATAGTGGATTAAAATAAATTGAATAGCTTAGCTGGTGGTAATGTAAAGTGATTTTGCAGCAAATTAAAAAAAACACGGGTTCATAGGTCCCGACCAATGTCAAGAGCAAATTTACACCCTTGGTGTGTGTATAGAGAGCTTAGATCAGTTTTTGGTTTGTTAGTTTAAAACCCAATATTTTTTGAATATTGATATTTTTAGCAATTTTTCTAAACATTTATTGTAGCACTTTTTAAATCGAATACTTCGGAAATCCACACACCACTCAAAATAAATGGGAACACCAACAATGGATGACTTTTAAATTATTATCACCATTTTGTAGCTCGAGAGACATTTGGTTACAAAAAATAAACAGCTAAACTAAAAACAAAACTAGTTCTCGTCAACAAAAATAAAATATAACTCACACTAATGTGAAACAAACGTATATGTGAATGCTAATATGCTACTTTCTCCACACTTTATCAGAGAACAATTATCTTTACCTGACATCCAATCAGAACGCCATACTTATAGAAACCCCAACATTCAAAGGAATTATCACACCATAAAAAACTACAGGATATATAACGAGGCGAAAGTATGGACGAGGAAGTGATGGAGAGAGTAATGACGGACATACGTGCCTGCCTGCTTTTTTTTCTAGCCGTTTCCAGAGGCGCCTGGACTGTTGCTGGGGGCAACCTCTGTTCGGTCACCTTACGGCACGAAGCATTGTGTGAGCAAAGCTTTCTATTAATAGGAGCAGAGGGAGAGAAGACAAGAGCGTACGAGTGTGTGTGAGTGAGTGTGTTTGAGCCAGCATACGCGCATGTGTGAGCGCGAGGAGGAGGAGGAAGCAGATTGTGAGAATGAGACAGTTACTAGAGAGAGCTGGAAGGAGGGATGCAGGGAAAGAGCGTAGCGGAGGAGGGAGCGATGGCGTGATGACGCTGTGCGTGGCGTCAGAGCGATAAGAATAGAGCCGCTGCGTGCAGGGCTGCTGAGACATCGCTTTTAATACCCACAGCTACTATCTCGCTCCCTGAACAATGTGTGTGTGTGATTGTATATGTGTGTGTATAAGTGTGTGGAGGTGTAGGTATACGCACAGAAAATAATTTATATAGAAATGCCCCGTGATGAAAGATTGTGACTTGTGCTTTTATATTTGGAAGCAAAAAACACTGTAATTTAAAAAGACAGATGCATACGGAGATGCACGATGTTCTTAAGAGGGAGTAAAAGTACAAGAGGAAGTACGAGTCATGCTGGATGAAAGAAATAAAGCAATTAGGGCGCTTGTTAGAAGTAGGATTATAATTGCGTGCCGCTGCTTTAAATTACGTTAACAGTCGTGCTGGATTTGATGAGTTGACTAAACGGAAATGAAAGATGACTACTCTAGAATCTAGAAAAAAAAACATGAATTAAAGAAAGTGTTATTGATAATTAGAGATGTTAATGACTCAGAATTCTAATTCAATTACGTGTTATTCTGATTTAATGCTTGTATCAATATTTACTGGAACTAAATACCAGTCATCTGAACGGTTGGTTCACCTCAAAATAAAAATTCGGTCTCATTTTCTTACCGCCATGTTGTTGTAAACTTGTAAGAAATTTGTGCATTTTCAGAGATTTCTGTCTCTCGGATGAAGATTATTCATCCGAAACATTCACTAAAAATAAATAAATAAATGAATCAATATGACTTGTACGTTTTAATTTGGAATTTACTATCTTTGGGCTTGTTTTTTCCTTCTCGCTTATCAGTTGAGCCAAATGCCGCTAAAAATCTGATCCGCTTTAAAAAATGTAAAAAAAAAAAAAAAGTAATAATGACGAGCATATTTAATAAACTCTTTAGACATTTTTGAGCGAGGTGCTAATGGTCTAATCTTATTCAATGATTTATGCTAAACTAAGCTAAAAGTGTTGCCAGACCCTGAGATCGACAAAACAGATTTAAAAATGGTAAAACTCAACTGTTTAATGGTTTGTAAAATGAAAATATTTAGTTGAGTGTTCTTTTAAAGTAATCATGTGTCTTTTTAAACACTAAAAATAGTGACAGCATTTTGATTTTGAGGTGAAATTAGTTTTAACGTAACAAAATTAGTTACATTTAGTAACCATTTACTGTAATTAATTACTGAAATCTACTGAAAAAAAAAAAAACTTTTCTCGAGTAATTTAAGAACAGTTGCTAATGAAAGGATAGTTCACCCCCCAAAAAATTACTTTGTCATCATTTACTTTTGACTTGTCACAAACCTTTATGGCTTTTCTTCTGTTTTGAGGAAAGCTGAAAACCTGTGTTTTTCTTACTATGGAAGTCAATGGTTACTGGTTTTTAGCTTTCTTCAAACTATATTCTTGTGTTTAACACAATAAAGAAAGTCATAAAGGTTTGAAAAAACTTAAGGGTGATTAAATAGTTAATAAATTAAGTTGTTTGTGTGAAATGTCCCTTTAATGAATTCAACAGTTGTGTATGTCAATTCAGACAAGCAGAATACTTGTATTTGTTTGTTATACATATATATTTTGCAGAATAATTCTATTTTTCAACCAACGAATATTAAATTTATCAGGATGACAGCAGAATATATATGCTTTGTATTAATATGGAGTCATTAATTTAAAACCTTTCGTGTTTTTGATACATTTAATGTTTATTTTAAGTGTTACATTTTTAAAATAAAGCAAAAGGCCCTGTTTGACTTAGATTTTAAAATGAAGAGTTTAATTTCTATTGTCTATGTATTGAGGTTTATAGGGATTTTAAGTAGTATTAAGTCAAGAAAATTACTTGAGTAATTTAATTACTTTTCAAAAAAGTGATTTAAACAGTTTTAATTATGTAATTAGTAATTAATTACTTTTTGGAAGTTACTTAATCATTGTGCACTGTTTAAATTCACTGCCCTTTTATATGCTCTGGATAAAAACATCCACTAAATTAAACTGCTGTAAAAATGCATCAGATTAATATATTTTTTAGCATAAATCTGTTAATCAACCTCAGACCTGATCAAAACTACTAAATGATTTTAAAAATTACAGGATTTTAACTGTTTAATTTCCAAATTCATAAATAATGTCACTGATTTGGTGAAAAAATATCACAAAAAATGACGTATTTTCAATGTAAAAAGTAAATGTGGACTGGATTTTTTGGACCTTTTATCACAGTCTTGGACGTGAATGATTAGTAACAACATTGGCTTTGATGCATTGGTTAGATTAAAAAATTTTTCTCCCTAATTTACTGTTGGTGGCTGTTTTTGCCCTATTGACTTCTATTATAACCACATTTGATGGTGCATAAATACAGTCTTTGTTTTTATTTGCTTCATGTAGTTCTGAGAGATGCAGATTTTGAGTTTCAGGTAAGTCACTCTCACACTCTCACAGACACATACACACTTAATTTTCTGTCATACACCATATTTTTATTCTGTCATACACCTTTTTTTAGCACAGACCTATCTAAATGGTTAATGGTGCCAATTGACAGTAAAACCGGTAAAAATTACAAATCAAATTTTACCTCTTCCCAACAGGGATACCACCAACAATCAGAAATGCCTGATTATATGGTCTCATATTTTTGCAGTGAAAGAAATGTGGTTATAATAGAAGTCAATGGGGCAAAAACAGCCATCAACAGTAAATTAGGAAGAAAAAAATTAGAATTAATCAAAAAATCAAAAGGTTAAAAAACCTTTTATATTGAAAATACACAATTTTGTGTCTTTTTTACCAAATAAATGAAATCATTTATTAATTTGGCAATTAAAGGAGTAAAATCCTGTAATTTTCTAAGCAATTTAGTAGTTTTGATCAGGACTGGGGTTCACTAACAGATTTATACAAAGGAATTGAAAAAATATTTATCTGATGCATTTTACAGCAGTTTATTTTAGTGGATGTTTTCATCCCGATCATAACAAAGAGTTGTAAATTTGCCCAAAACTATATGGAAAACAAATGTGCCAAACTCTTTTATTCATTTATTCAACTACAAAAAGTACATTTCTGGCTACAGTAAAATTTCCATCTCCGGTTTTAGTGTTCATTAAATATTAAATCTGATATTCTAATCTACAGTTATACAAGTATAGATTGTTCTTTAATAATTAGCTAACTGTATGGTGTTGTGTTTTGATCAGGACTACCATAAGCATGAGACCCTGGTTATTAATATGCTTATTATAAAACTTGGTCACATTTTATTTTGATGGTCCGTTTGTTGAATTTAAGTTACACTACATACATGCCAACTAATTCTCTTTAGATTATAAGTAGACTGTTAGGTTGGGGTTTGGGTTAGTGTAAGTTAACATGTACTTGCAAAGTTTTTTATAGTCAGTTAAATGTCTGTTGAAGCAGCATATCAACAGATATTAAGCAGTCTACTAATACTCAAATGGACCATCAAAATAAAGTGTTTCCTAAAACTTTTTTTATTGAGCAAATGTTTATTTAAATTTTTTTAAATATATTTTTTTCAATAGATTGTCTTATGGTCATGCTACAATTTGCATCTCAGATGTTACAATGTGCCCTACCTATTGGGCATAGTCGCATTTCAGTTCCATTCTTTTGGTGTAAATAATGAAAAAGTATACACTGTAAATATGAAAAACAAGTGTGAAATTAATTTGAAAAAAGTGTGCCCTGCTCTCCCCTATTTATTTATTTTTTCTGGGGAACTCAAAAGAAGATATTTAGCAGAATACTGCTCCTTTCATTACAGTGAATAGTAATTATAACCGTTCTTTTTAGATACATTATTTTATGGTGATGCATTGCTGCCACTAACATTTATTTTTTTGTACTAGTTTACATAATAAGATCTTTACTCATTTAAATGAGTTGTTATTATTTTCTTATAATAAAAACATATGTTGATAAAATGACAGAAACAATGCTATTTCCAATAGATCTGTTTGATTCTTCCATCTGTATTCTCAGATGTTTAAGATGCCGACGTATAGTGTTAGCATGCTAGTAATGACCCTCCAGGCATGACTCATTGTTAATAAAATGATACTGTGTTTCAAGCTGAGGAGAAAGTAAAAATGATGATATCTATCCATAAAGCTGAATTCTTTTACCATTCCGATAGTCCAACAAAATGGGATGAGTGGGATAATGAGATAATTATATAATATCTCTTGATTAAAGGAAAATATGTCATTTCAATGAAATAGAATCTCGTTATTATGATAAAATTAAGAAGAAAAAAAGAATGTGTTTGGCAGCAGTGGGTCACCATAATTTCTGGTGTTTTTGCCTCTACTGTTATAGGACATTGCAAACAGGAGAGAGAAGCGGGATGGGATCTACAAAGCTGTGTGAGCAGTGAGTTGAATTTGGGACACCCAAAACACAAAATTGATATACAGTATGTCTCCCATTTTTATTAATTTGTTGTATAGTAAAAGGGCAGCCTGAACATCCCACTAAACATCTACTTTTGTGTTTTACAGATGAAAGAAAGTGTTACGGGTTTGGAACAGCATAATGGTGAGTTAAAGATGACAGAATGTTTATTCACATGCTAAATATTCCTTTAAAATATCTCAGCTCTTTCACCTGTAATGTATATGTGATAAACACCCACATATCGTGTTTGGGTGGGGTTGAGTGGAACAAAATGCTGAAATGTTTTGTATCCAGGCAGTACATGGCCATACTAGACCCCAACTGATGGAGCAGTGAGTGGGTGGATGCTACTGCAGGGCAAAGGTCCGCAGATCACAAATGAGACAGAAGAGGGGGGACATGTAAAAGACGTAGGCCCAGGTGGGTGACGTCAGAGCAGGCTTGGCCTAGCAGGTCTGTCCCGCTGAGGTGTCGGGTCTGGTCGACTCACACAGCCAACAGCTTGAGCAGCCACTGCACAAACACCAGAGAAACTATTTAGGAAACGTGATCTGCACATTATTCGGGAATGCATAGCACATATGAACATATATATACAATTATAGTTAACGTATTCTAACATATATGTACATGTTCCAGTTTTTTAATATTGGAAAATATATAAATAAATAAATATAGATTGTAATTACAATAGTTAAAGAAAATATAATATGCAAATGACCATTTTTGCAATATTTTAAATTATGCAGCATATAAGTACATATAATGTATATTTTTATATACAGTTGAAGTCAGAATTAATAGCCCCCTTGAATTTTTTTTCTTTTTTAAATATTTCCCAAATGAAGCAAGGAAATTTTCTCAGTATGTCTGACAATGTTTTTTCTTCTGGAGAAAGTTTTACTTTTTATTTCAGCTAGAATAAAAGCAGTTTTTATTTTTTTAAAAACAAATTTAAGGTCAAAATGATTAGCCCCTTTAAGCTATTTATTTTTCGACTGTCTACAGAACAAACCACAGTATTTACATTCAACTGTATGTAAAATCCAAACATAAGCTTGAATGTTATATATGTAAATTGCATATTTTGCCGTATATCAGTTCCGTCCTTTATTCAGCCTCACGTTGATCCAAACCTGTATGAGTTTGTTTTCTATTAAAGACTCTAATTTCTCAAAATATTGTCCTTTGTGTTCCACAGAAGAAAGTGTTTGGATTGACATGAGGATGAATAGATGATGGCAAAATTGAAAGTTTTGGTTCAGTAAGTTCTTTGTGTACTTATATAAACTATCTCTGGGTATACTAAAATAGGAGTATACATCAAAATAGAGGAGTTTTTGCTTTATATAAAACATTGTTAACTGTTCCATAAAATAACATTAATAGATAGATACAACTATTAAGTATTTAATAATATGCTTTACTGCCATGCGTCCTAGTTGTCCAATGTCATGTTCTCCTGCTGGTTTGCTTGTGCCACACTCTCATTTGTTTTTATGGCTACCCCCAGTTAGTTGTCCTGGTTATTTCTTTCCACCCCATTTGTTTCCTTGTTAGATCTCTTGTTTTTAAGGCCTGTGTTTCAGTCTTTTGTTGTTGGCCATTGAATGTGCTAACAAAGATTAATAAATGCTTTAAAAGTATTTTTAAAGTTAGTTCATTTTGGTTGTTGCATTTAACAAATGGGACCTTATTAAATAACAATAAATAAACAATACAAAAAAAAAAAAAAAAAAAAAATATATATATATATATATATATATATATATATATATATATATATATATATATATATATATATATATATATATATATATATATATATATATATATATATATAAAATGCAAAAATGCAAAATGCATCACACATTCTCTATTGGAGACAGGTTGGGACTGCAGGCAGGCCAGTCAAGTACCCGTATCCTCTTCCTCTGCAGCCAGGACTTAATGTGTGCATTCTGTAATGTGTGCAGAATGTGGTTTTGCATAGTCTTGTTGAAATGCATGATCCTTTTCTTCATTGTTCCAGAGCACACAGAGTCTATTTCTTCCCCAAAAATACTTGAAATACTGATTCGTCTGACCACAGTACACGTATCCACTGTGTGATGGTCGTTGACAGAGTTGACAGAGCATCTGGACACAGTTAACATAGGGCTTCCTTTTGGCACAGTACAATTTTCACTGGTTTTTGTAGAGGTAACTATGTATTGTGAAACTTGACAAAGGTTTACCAAAGTTGTTCTGAGCACATGTGGTGATATCGCGTATAGATAAATCACAATTATTGATGCAGTGCCGCCTGAAGAATCAGAGATCATCATAGTTCAGCTTAGGCTTGTGCTCTTGTCAATAAAAATCATGATGAACACATTAAATAATGTTTGTTGTATTGTCTGCAGTGAAATGCATGTCAAAGTAAACTTAGAAATCACTACTTTCTTTTTTTATTTGCGTTTTCCATAATGTCCCAACTTTTTCTGATTTAGGATTGTAAATAAATATATACAAAATGCTATTATTAATAATAATTGACATTTAAAATTTTCGTTTGCTTATTGTATATTAACCGTAAATATCTGGAAGTCACATTTATTTTATTTTTTTGTACCTAAGGTTTATTTAATTTGTACTTACCTAAAAAAGTGAACTATGTGTTAACTACATGGGTAAAGGTTAGGTTCAGGGAGAGTATCAAGTTATTACTCAGCTTATGTAATGACTATTCCAGGAGCATACGTACATGCAAATTAGGACTGTATTATAAAGTACTAATATTTTTTAACATGGTGAGGCATGCAATGTGTGACTGATAGATGTTTTTAGAAATAACCATTTAACATTATATGGTTTTCAAAAATGGTCATGTTAAAAAAAAGATCTACATTTGAGAAAGATTGAGAAGATCTTACAGCGTTGATGCCCTTGTCCTTCACCTCCTGGTTGGTTTCCGACTCGTAAAGATCTGAGGAGAAACAATCGTCAAGCAGAATTCTTCCAATTAGCATGTTCACAGACACTCTCACTCATCCCTGCTACTGACGTCACACACATATAGATGCCAATAAACAGCATGATGAGATGCAGCGCTAAACAAATATATTTACCTTCACGCTGGATGCAGATCCTGATAACCATATGTATATGGGGGTAACATAAATAACTAATGACTAACAAAAATAATACACACAAAACTATTCATAAAATCATTGGCCTCTTCAAAAGGTACACCTTTCTGACTGCGGCAAAAATGTTTTTGTATATATGTATATAATTTGTTTTCCAACCCTGTTAAGCATATCTACAGGTAATTCAGTTTGTTTAAGGGTGTTTCTACATATAATATTTGACATTTAAAGTGAAAACGCATTACATTACTCTATGCACCTATAATAAGTGGAAAGAAAAGCAGGTTGATGCGTTTACATGTGGAGTAAGGCAGCACAATATATTGTTTCAGCATCGATATCGCAATGTGTGTGTCTGCAATAGTCACATCACAGGATCTGCAATGTTGAGTTAGCATAGTTTATCAGCACAAAAGTTGTCATTGCAAAGTATAACTATAACAGGCTGAACGTTTGTAATCTGCATGTATTTTAAAGGCATTTTAAGATTTATTAATACAGAGCTGACTACACAGCATTATTTTAGATTTCATTATTCAATTTCTGTACATGAATACTGATTGACTCTCTGGAAAACCATAAAGCACTGTTTGTTTGACTCTTTTTCTTTGCTCTATTGTATTATTTTTCCCTTACAAAATCAACCCTATCAATCAAAATTAAGGATTTCTTTCCAAATAGAGCTATTTAAGCTATCTGGTGAAATTTTATTTATACCGCAATTTATATTGCAGAGAAGTTTCGCATTGGCAGACTTCCAATATCGTGCAGCCCTAATGTGGAGTGAAATCTGTGTAATCTAAACGGCAGCAAACTAGTTGGGATGATATTTTTTACTTGGGATGATATGTAAATTGTACAAATTTGAATTTGAGAATGTAGCATTCTGTAGTGCATTTATTTAGTAAAATCATTGGCCTCTTTAAAAATTACACCTTTCTGATTGCTGCAAAAAATCTAAATTATTAGCCCCTTTAAGCTAATTTTTTCCCGACTGTCTACAACAAACCATCGTTATACAATAACTTGCCTAATAACCCGTACCTGCCTAGTTAACCTAATTAACCTAGTTAAGCCTTTAAATGTCACTTTAAGCTGTTTAGAAGTGTCTTGAAAAATATTTAGTAAAATATTATTTACTGTCATGGCAAAGATAAAATAAATCAGTTATTAGAAATGAGTTATTATAACTATTATGTTCAGAAATGTGCTAAAAACAATCTCTCCATTAAACGGAAATTGAGGGAAAAAAATAAACAGGGGGTCTAATAATTCAGAGGGGCTAATAATTCTGACTTCAACTGTATATAATTTGTATATAATTATCTCCAACCCTGTTTAGCATATCTACAGGTAATTTAGTTTGTTTAAGGGTGTTTCTACATACAAGTTCAATTATTTTCCACAAAATTTTGCATTCCCAGGCTTTTCTAATATCATGCTGCCCTAAAATGGAGCGAAATCTGTGCAACCTAAACAGCAGCAGTCTAGCTGGGATGATATGTTAACTTGGGATGATATGTAAATTTGTGCAAATTTGTAATTGAAAACGTAACGTTCTGTAGTGCATTGATTTAGTAATTGTTTAAGTTCATTTTGTAATTTCAGTCATTGTACAGTAGACATTTTATCTTCTTCATCTTCATCAGTCTAAACAGTTTCTCGTTCATTGCGTTTAACAATTTCAAATCTTTTTGTACACTTTAATGCTTCAACAATGTACATGTTTGCTGCTTTTATAAATGTCTGATGCTCATTTTCTATACACGATTTGATGTGACAGGATTCAGCTGACTGATTATTTTACAAAGAAATAGCAAAAAATAGGGAGAGACGGAGCAAGTAAAAAATTTAAATTACACAATTTTAAAAATACTTTTACAATTACAATACAGTTACAATAATTGAGTATTTGTAATTCATTAGTTTACACCACATTTGTTCAAAACATTCATAAAAGGATCAGTTTGAGGGGTTTAATCCAAAACTTTTGAAGAGACATGATTGCTTTATATGATGAACGCCGATTTGGTCACAGATGTTTGCTTGACTTGTGAGAACCAATGAGGTTTGCTCTTGCGTGTCACACATGTAAAGTTGAGGTTGTTTATGTAATATTTTAAATCTATGTCATGATGAATTACAGTGACATTTCCCAAAAATAACCGTCATTTATTCTCCCTGATGTTGATCCGGATCTGTATGACTTTAAGTAATCACTGAAACACTAATTAAAATATTTGTAATGAAACATAAGTGGTAATTTTCAGTTGTCAAGATATAGAAAACATTCCAAAAGAGTCCTTATAACATTATAGATGTTAGAGACATTATAAAGTGAGTCTCACCCAAATCTTGTAAAGAGATTAGATGGGCTTATATGGTGAACAGATTTAATTTTGGCTTTAATTCTTATCTAAACACTGATCATCACATTTGCGTCTTATTTGCCAACACAGAAGCGTATGTGTGCGTCACGCACTAAAACAAATCTCTTGTTTTTTTTTGTGCATCATCTTCATGCTTGAGCTCTTGAGTTTACCAGATGTGCTCCGTACTGCATGTGTGAAAAGTCATTGATAATATGTAATTAAAAGCCTGCATTACATTTGTTTATCAAATTTAAACTGTGGTGACCTAAATCATGAAATTTATGTACTGATACACATACTGAAGATTTCATCTGCGTGTGTGTATGCTAAAATCTACACCCACATTCAGATTTTTATTGAAAGAGATTCATTTAGGTGGTGTTTAATGGCAAAGATCTAAAAGCATTCTGCCACACATAATTTCAAATTCATTTGCAATTCAAAGATTTGACATCTTTTTCTCAGTATCACACAACTACATTTGAGATCAAATACAGGAGGATGTTTATGCAACATTTTATAAATGGAGTCCCTGAACCTTAAATATTGTGACAGAAACTGTCCTGCTTTTGAAAATCTCTAAATGTGAGGCAATAAGGTTAATAAATGATGAAATGAAAATTCTGTCAACATTCATTCAAACTTATATATACATACAATGGGTATGGAAAATATTCAGAACCCCTTAAATCATACATCTTCATTATATTGCAGCCATTTGCTAAAATCCTAAATTAAAAAAAGTAAAAAAAAATCCTCATTAATGTACACACAGCCCCAATATTGACAGAAAAACACAGAATTGTTGACATTTTTGCACATTTTGAAAAAAAAAAAAAAAAAAAAAAAAAAACTGAAATATCACATGGTCCTAAGTATTCAGACCCTTTGCTCAGTATTTAGTAGAAGCACCTTTTTGATCTAATACAGCCATGGGTCTTTTTAGGAAAGATGCAACAAGTTTTTCACACCTGGCAATTTGGGGATCCTCTGCCATTCCTCCTTCCAGATCCTCTCCAGTTCTGTCAGGTTGGATGGTAAAAACATTGGTGGACAGACATTTATAGGTCTCTCCAGAGATGCTCAATTGGGTTTAAGTCAGGGCTCTGGCTGGGCCATTCAAGAACAGTCACCAAGTTGTAATGAAACTACTCCATTATTTTAGCTGTGTGCTTAGGGTCATTGTATTGTTGGAAGGTAAACCTTTGGCCCAGTCTGAGGTCCTGGGCACTCTGGAGAAGTTTTTCATCCAGGATATTCCTGCACTTGGCCACATTCATCTTTCCCTTGATTGCAACCTGTCGTCTTGTCGCATACTTATGCACTATTCTACGCCATTTTGTAGTATAAATCATGTAAGTAGTGCGTTCAAAAACTCTAAAAATAATAAGTGTACTTTAAATACCCGGATGATGCACTTATTCAACCTGTAAAATGAAGTGTGTAATGATGAACACTTCAAACACTCAGCGGCCGCTGCTTTGCTCACGTAGCGGAAGGGGCAGAGCTATCAGGCACACATGTTAGATAACTATTTATTTTGGATTGTGAAAGCAAAATTCTCCTACGAGAGTGATTATACTGCCTCCCAATGGTGAATACGGTCTCATGTCAGGTATTATTTGGTACTTCGGTCACTAATTTCACTAATTTGGCAACTGTCAAACGTCATCTGGGAAACGGTTTGAATTTCCGCTTAGTAAAAAGCATTAGTGTTACATTTGGAGCAACACTACATACATATACTATGCTGTTGAGTGTGTAAGTGTATAAGTACATAGTGCGTAAGTGCATAGTGTATAGTTTTTTTTTTTAGCAAACTCCATGCAGGCTTTCATGTGACGGGCCACTGTGCCATAAAGCCCCAACTGGTGGAGGGCTGCAGTGATGGTTGACTTTCTACAACTTTCTTTCATCTCCTGACTGCACCTCTGGAGCTCAGCCACAGTAATATTTGGGTTCTTCTTTACCTCTCTCACCAAGGCTCTTCTCCTCCAATAGCTCAGTTTGGCCAGACAGACAGCTCTAGAAAGGGTTGTGGTCATCCCAAACGTCTTCCAATTAAAGATTATGGAGGTCACTTTGCTCTTAGGAACTTTAAGGGCTGCAGAAATGTTTTTGTACCCTTGGCCAGATCTGTGCCTTGCCACAATTCTGTCTCTGAGCTCTTCAGGCTTTGACCTCATGATTCTCATTTGCTCTGGCATGCATCATGAGCTGTAAAGACAGGTGTGTGACTTTTCAAATCAAGTCCAATCAGTGTAATCAAACACAGCTCAACTCAAATGAAGATGTAGAACCATCTCAAGGAAGTTAAATGTCGTTAAATGTAACAGCAAAAGGTCTGAAAGCAAAGGGTCTGAAAACTTAGAACCATGTGATATTTCAGTTTTTCTTTTTAAATAAATCTGCAAAAAGGTCAACAATTCTGTATTTTTCTGTCAATATGGGCTGCTGTGTGTACAATAATGAGGGAAAAAATGAACTTAAATGCTTTTCGCAAACGGCTGCTATATAACAAAACCTGAAAAATTTAAGGGGCTCTGAATACTTTCCGTACCCACTGTATATATTGTTTGTTTAACAGGGGGAAATATGAGGATGGCAAAATGTTGCAATTTTGAGTGAACGTTCCTTTTAAGGTCATACTGAGTAAAATAATGTAAAGAATTCAAAGTGTTAGACCTTTTTGTCATTTCAAACATTTAAGAAATTCATTAACCTTGAAAATAAAAAGTGGTTTAAAAATACAAAAGTTTTTTTCTTTCTTTCTTTCTTTCTTTCTTTCTTTCTTTCTTTCTTTCTTTCTTTCTTTCTTTCTTTCTTTCTTTCTTTCTTTCTTTCTCTCTTTCTTTCTTTCTTTCTCTCTCTCTCTCTCTTTCTCTCTCTCTCTCTCTCTCTCTCTCTCTCTCTCTCTCTCTCTCTCTCTCTCTCTGAATGTTTAGAATAGTCAATATTTTGGGTGAACAGACTTTCTATGAAGGCACAGAAATCTCTAACAATTTCATTAATCATTTATCTTCATATTATTTCTGAATATGTAGGAAAAACTTGATTTTGGATGCAAAGAGAGTCAATAAATGATGACAAATTTAATTTGGGATGAACTAACCTAAAAGAATATGACACTGATGTAAGCTTCACTTTCAATTTGCAGGATATAAGGTTTTAATTACTTTACAGTGCAATATTACTCACAATAAGGGCTACTTTTTACTTTGAGTAGTATTTAGAACAGATATTTTTACTTTACTTGCACCAAAAGTTTGATAAGGTTACTTTTTTGGGGGGGAATTGGGAGAATTTTGGGAGAATAGAGAATGGAGACAAATTAAAATATCTTAATTTTTGTTCTGAAAAGTTTTGGTGACAGAAACATATTCTGTTTCATTGGAAATGTTTTAATTAGTGCTTCAGCAATTATTCAAAGACATCCAGATCTAGAACTGTCCCTGTAATTCATCATGACATGGATTTAACAAGATGTTCGGAGTTTCTAGACCTGGATTTTCCACACAAGGCATTAATTCACACTGTCTACAGAAAACTCTGACCCCTTCATCTGCCTGTCAAAAAAGAAATGGACTCCTTAGATGAGGAAATGTTTTTCCAGTCTTCTACTGACAGGTTTGGGTGAGTTTGTACCCACTGTAGGCTCAATGTCCTATTCTTAGCTGACAGGAGTGTCTTCTGCTGCTCGTCCACTGACATATTTGACATGCTACGAGTTTAGAGAAGTTCTTCTGCATAACGCTGTAGTAACGGCTGGTTATTTCAGTTTCTGTCACCTTCCTACCCACTTGAACCAGTCTGGCCGTTCCCCCTTTGACCTCTCAAAATAACATGGCGTTTGTGTCCACTGCGCTGCCACTCATTAGATATTTTTGTGTGTGTTTTTTTACAGTGTTCTCTGCAGATTCTAGAGACTGTCGTGCATGGAAATCCCAGATGATCAGCAGATTGTGAGTAAATAAAACCTCTCTGTCTCACGCTAACAGTCATTTTGCTGTCAAAGTCACTTAGATCAGATTTCTGGCTCCATCTGATTTTTATTTTCATTCCAATGTGTCAGTGCTTTTATGCATTGCTGCCACATGATTGGCTGTTTGGATAGTTGCATTAACAAGCAGGTACACCTGATAAAGTGACCACTGAGACACACACTACCGTTCAAAAGTTTGGGTTTTATGAGATTTTTTGATTGTTTATATTCATATTTGTATTTATTTTTTTATACTGAGTTTATATTTGTCTCATCAAATTAAAATAACTGTTGGAGATTATATGTATTCTAAAGTGTAATTTAATTTACAGGTATTTAATATATAAGTGTAATTTTATTACAAATTAATATAATGAGCCAGTTTAGTGTTTTTATTTTAATTTATACAACAGTTCTGTCTGGTTCTTGAATCTGATTGGCTGATATTCTGCAATATCAGAACTTGTACAGCTTCCTTACCCTTCTGAATTACACTGCCCACATAGAGTGACAGCAGATCAATAAACTCACTACAGTTTGACAAATATTGCAGCTGTTGGACAACATAATGTACTTTTGAGGCTTTTTTAGTCGAGAATGTAGTTGTTTAGATTGCAGTTTATTTATTATATATATTTATAATTTCTGAGATACAGTGCGCCGTCATCCATCAGCCTGTCATACTGAGAAGAGCAAAGATGGTTGACGTTGACAGAGACCGCATAATAAGCCCTTAGAGAAGGAAAAACCCAGTGTAATTTCTAACTACAGCTGATTCAATCATTATAAAATTGGTAAGTGACATTCAAAGTTGATCTCTCTCTTTTGTATGTTGCAGTGCTGTATTTATACCATGGTAATTGTAGTGTCTTGAGTGTGAGATGGGACTTGCATATCAGGAATGTATGTATTTTGTGTTGGCCACACTTTGTATAACCCTGGTTGGTTGGCCATCAGTTTGTTTCTAATGAGTCTCCTGTTTTCATTACTGCAGACTAGTTGAGTAAACAGAAAGAAGAAATGCCCGCATGTGTTAAGCGTTTTTCCTTATCACTAACACAACAGTAATCTGGTAGTGTTTGCGCTGCTTTGGCTTTTCAGGGTTAATTATTAGGATCTCCCGATTGCAACAGAGAAATACTGGTGATTCTCTGTAGACTGATGGCATTTCATGCAGTTCAGCCTTATAAATTTAAAATGTGAGCAAAGTCCCCTGTTTTGTCATCACTTTAGATATTACGCTAGAGAATCATTTTAAACACTAGCTCTAAAGTGACATGTGTAAAGTGGCAACGGTTTCTGTTGTTCTGACGCCAGCTGCAGATGTGAAGGAGTGGTAAAAAGAAAGAAGTTCCTCATACAACAGGATTTTTAGACTCTCTTGTGTTAGATTTTCTTTTTTATATACACGATTATACCGTCAAACTCTTGTATAAACGCAATTTCACAGTCGTAGCAGTCCAATCTGGCAGTCACTGGTGGGACACTACGCATCCCACCTATCTATCTATCTATCTATCAATCTACATAGTTTCTAAAAAAATATTCATTGATAAATGGAAGCATCAAAAGAATTACATTTATTTTGTAGCATAATAAAGGTCTTACTTTTGACTGAAAAGGCATCTTTAATAAATAAAATTAATTAATTCTATTACAAAACATACAAATCTTAATCACCCCAGATCCCAGCCTTTAAAATCACAGTATTAGTCACACCAGAAACAAATTTGTCCTGATTCTAAATGTCACTTCATATCAGAAAGTATAAAAATAAATATATTATGGATCATGAACCACTCTCATTAAAGACTAAGGAAGATGTTTGGTGCACATTGCAGTTTCAAATGTATTGATATATGGATGGATAAATGTATGGATTCTAACACTTTTAACTAATTTGATAACAGCACTAAATCCTATTACATTCCCATTCTTTAAATCAATATTTGGCCACTTGATAAGTGTTAAATTGTTCTTAAAACTGAGACAGAATTGTTCTATTAGGATAATATTTTTTTTAGAGGGGAACCAAATTGATTCTTCTATTGCATCACTATACTGTATAAACCCCCTTCTGGAAACTATTTTTAACAGCGTAGAAACATTCCAGCAGCAACAACAGACAACAGTTGAAATCCTCATAAAGCACTGACGGTTGAGACTGTAAAAACAGCTTGGACTCACTGGCCTTTAGACTTACCAAAGAGCAC
The DNA here is from genome assembly GCF_903798145.1 of Danio aesculapii. Taxonomy (NCBI): domain Eukaryota; kingdom Metazoa; phylum Chordata; class Actinopteri; order Cypriniformes; family Danionidae; genus Danio; species Danio aesculapii. The sequence goes on from NC_079452.1 coordinate 56,309,214, forward strand.
CTGCAGTCTGGCAACACAAGACACAAAGCCATAGAAGGGCAGGTACTGTTCACCAGCGCCAAACCTTTCCCACAACATCTGCACCACAACACTGTCACACTCCACACCTGAGGAAACACACACAGAAGCAGGATAAGGCAATGTGAGCGTTGCAGAGACAGTAACTTTCATGTGTAAATGAACACAGGGTGTGGTTTTGTCTACGTGTGTGTGTGTTCACCTGCAGCATTCAAAGCCAAAATGAGTTCAAACGGACTCATCGTTCCTGACGAATCCTCATCAAACTGAAAAAAGATAGACTGCAGAAAAAGGGGGAAAAAAATTAAGGAGCACTGATAAATCATTTTTGTTAACTCATTTTGGCTGATGCTGACATTGTTTTTTAAAGAGCCCATATTATACATTAAAAAGGTTCATATTTCGGTTATATGGGTCTCCAGCAACATACTGATATGCATGCAAGGTCAAAAAAACACTTTCATGGTCTTAAAATATGAATTTATTTTTACCTAATTTTCCCAGCGACTCCCAAATGAATTGTTCAGCGATTCATTCGTTCCCAAACCCCTCCTTAGCGCGAAGCTAATATGCGCTGATTGGACCTATAACAGCCTGTTGTGATTGGTCGACAGCGTTCAGCGCGAGACAAATGCCCAGCATGGTTTGTCAAGCCCCCGGGTCCCCAACATTGGTATACGATCCGATCGCAGCGGACGCCCGCAACACACTTCATAGTAAAACAGACACCTTACCACCAAAAGCAGTGTAGTCAAACACCAGCATATTGCTCCATTCTTAACTAAGACACACATTCATTATTAATCCACACAGCAGCAAAAGCTAAACTATTCTGAACCTTGACTGCTGCACGTGTGCAGGAACAGCTGACGGTGGCCATAGCAAGGACAAATGGCAGTGAAACACGAGCTTACAAACGCATTTAAATCCGTAAACAAAGTGGCATACGTCACATTTCAACATGGCATTAGACGTGATATGAGAATATAAAGAGTTAACCTGATACAGTACAAGCGGTTATAAGTAACAAAACACAATTAAATACATAATTTGCAAGCTAGAGAAAACAAGAAGACAGCCTTTCACTGAAACTTGAAATATGAAATATGTGAATCACTTCTTTCCCTCACACTTTAAATAATATCCAAGTAAGCACAGCGTCTTCATGACTGATGACTTCAGGATCTGTTTGTCTTTGCTGCTGTGTTAGTGGGCGGGGCGGCAGGTTAAATTTTCCTGGATTTGCGCGCACAACAAATGGGCGGGGCTTATGTTTCGTAGCCATGTCACGCCGAAAAGGACTCGTTATGAAGACGATTCATTATAACCACTATGAGTCGACTCTTTTTTTAGATAAATCAATAGTTTAAAAACTGTACACTTTAAGATTTAAGCCTTAGCTGGATATTTCACTTCACTTAGAGCTGTGTTACACACTACATGGAAGGTCATTTTCAAAAACCCACAATAGGAACTCTTTAAAGTAACAAGTTTACTCACATTTTTACAAATCACTTTTCAAGAGTTCACACTTAGATATTGGCATGCTGTCCCGGGAGAGAACCTTGAGTTTGGAGATAATTGAGCCCAGGGCTCCCACCTGGTCAATGAGCATTTAAGGGGGAACAAGATCAGGTAGTTCTTAAGAGCTCCCCCTGGTAAAGGAGGAAAAGGGTGGATGGGGATTCTTCCTAAAACGAAGATAATAATACTAGATGCTGGGTTGTTTATAGTGAGTTTGGAATAAGTAAGTCAGTAATTTGTATTTATATAGCACATTAATCATGTATGGCCATACACCCAAAGCACTTCACAGTCATGAGTGGTCTCCTCACTCTACCACCAGTGTTCAGCATCCACTTGGATGATGCGACGACAGCCACAGAACAACGGCGCCAGTGCACTTACCACACACCAGCTGGTGGAGAGACAGTGATAGAGCCAATTCTGTGGAAGGGATGATTGGGAGGCCATGATCGGTAGGGGCCAATGGAGGGAATTTGACCAGGTTATACCCCTACTCTTTATGAGAAGTGCCATGAGATGTTTAATGACCACAGAGAGTCAGGGTAGGGTTGCACCAGCTAATCGTAAGTTCTTTCTTAAACTAGAACGTAAAGTGCATACTAGGGGCTTTGTAACTACTAGCTAGTTTGTAACTAAGTTTGTTCTCACTTCGGTTGCACCATATGTTCTGAAGGCAAACCGTAGGCAAAACGTCGTAAGCTCTCCATAAAGTTATGTGTAGTCGCATTGAAAGACATAAAAAACATTTAAATTGTTAAACTGCTTTAAAATTCTGAAACTAATGCATCTATATATAACTGTCCTATGAAAATGAAATGATAAATTACATCTTTATAGCACATTAAATTACTGTCAGTCACTAATAACAGACGACACACACATATGCATCGCGAGCCATGAATGCACACAAAGTTATCAAAACATTAAATTTGACATTTTTTATATCCTGCTCATGAAAGAGAAAAGAGCAGCGAGAAAAACTCAGTCATGAAGAAATTCTCGTTTTAATTGATGGATTCAATTAACACGAAACACTCCATGACAGAAAATTAAACTTTTTTCATAAACCGAAAAAAATCGAGATCTGGGAGGAAATTAAGTCTGTGAGTAGAAGAAAACCATTCTTCATTATGATCGCGAGCCCCTCAATGTAAACTAATCTCGCTGTCATCTCTTTCCTACATGGAGGGAGGTTTCCATAAATATTTAGTTAGAACGTAGCATTACGTTTAAACTAAGTTCAGTGGTGCAACACAAAAATATTTAGTAATGTGTAAGTTGTAACTTAGTATGCCTTTAAGTCAAAACTAGGTTACGTTTGAACTTGCACACTGCTGGTGTAACCAGCCCCAGGACCTGAGTTTTTAACGTCTCATTCAAAAGACAATGCTGACTAACAGTATAGTGTCCCCTTCACTATACTGGAGTATTAGGACTCACACAGACTGCAGGTTGAGCACCCCCTGCTGGCCTCACTAACACCACTTCCAACAGCAACCTAGTTTACCCATGTGGTCTCCCATCCAGGTACTGAACAGTCTTAGTCCTGCTTAGCTTCAGTGAGTAACCGGTCTTAGGCTGCAGGGTGATGGCTTTGGCTTTTAGTAATCTGATTCTCTTACTAATGATTACATATGAGAGACTAGCCTCGATCAATCATATCACATGCTCCTCTCGAAATTAGTTTGTGAAACTTCACATAACAGTGTGCTAGGCTTGTGCATATTATTACAAATAATTAGTGACCACTAAATCAAATCAGACTTTGACATTATGACATCAATGTAAGTTTTGTATGTAAACAAAACTAACTTAAATAGAGTTAACTTGTTAACAAAGGTTCGGCGGTGGAACCATGAAATCACCTACTCCCTAAAACTTTTTTTTAAAGCAGACCAGCTCTCCAGCACTATTCTTCTTGTTCTTTCGAACTCACCCTCCCTTCCTCTATTTCCTCGCTTCCCATTCACAATCCTATAACCCTTTCTTCACTCCTAGGTTAAATCGGGGGGTCCAATCACTGTATCAAACATATTACAGAGACGGTACCCCCACTCTGAGTCTCTGGGCATAATCATAGAATGCCCGATCAACCTACCAACCTGTTCACTGTTTATCCACTTACTTCCCTTCCCCTTCATCCCACTGTTCTCTTACCATCCCCTTCATATTTGACTGAGAATGAATTGGTGTATTGGATTAACACACCTTTTTTGTTAGCTTAAAAATGTAAGTTGAATCAAAATAACCTAACAAGTCTTTTAAACTTATATTAAATGTTCTTATATAACTTAAGAAGAAAAACTTAAGAAGAATCACTGTTCTGAAGGATAATTCCCTTAAAAATTAAAACTCACTCACTCTTGAGTTCCAAACCTTTATGAGTTTTATTTTCTGTTGAACACAAAAGAAGGTGTTTTGAAGAAAGCTGGAAACCTGTAACCATTGACTTTCATCGTGTTTGTAATTGCTACTATGGATGTAAATGGTTACAAATTTTCAACTTTTTTTTCAAAATATCTTCTTTTGTGTTTAAAAGTAAAACAACCTCATAAAGGTTTGAAACAAGTAAATACACTGAAAAAAGTGTTGCATGCAAAACTGTTGCAAACAATTTATTTGTGTTGAATTTAAACAAACAAATTAACTTAACTTAATTAACTTAATTTGTTTGTTTAAATTCAGCCCAAATAAATTGTTTACAACCACTTAACGTAAAAAAAATTGAGTAAATGCAAGAAAACATCTTTGAATAATTTTTTTCAGTGTAGTGAGTAAATGAAGACAGAATTTTCATCTTTGTGTAAACTATCCCTTTAACTTTTTTAAATGAAAGGTGTATCAAGTGAATTTTGCCAAATTGTGTTGAAATTTGAAAACATAAAATAAACACGACTATAACCCAACAAGATCTTGCCCATTTTTCATATCTCTAGTATCTACGGCAAGCCATTTGACATTTAATCTATAGTGCCTATTCTTTAGATACTAGAGCTTTTTAAAAATATACTAGTGCTTCCTCATTAGACACTAATTCTTTTTATTAGATACTAGTACTTATTCATTAGATACTAGCGCTTGTTTATTAGATAGTACTTAATAAATAAACACTAGTTCTTATTTATTAGATACTAGTACTTATTTTAATAGTTACTAGTAACCATTCTGTTGTTACTAGTAACAGATTTAAACAATTTTCCATTGATTTATATGGGATGTGTCAATGAGATATCAGCTATTCATTTTTGACTAGTATGTATTCTGGGACTAGTACATATTTTTACTACTATTAATAATTAATAATAATACTACTATTATTAATTATATACTAGTACCTAATTAATAGATACTAGTACTTAAGTATTAGATACTAGTATCTATTAATTAGATACAGGTACCAATTCATTAGATACTAGTAACTATTAAATAGATACTATAGTTTTTCATTAGTACTAGTATTTATTTATTCGACACTAGTATCTTTTATAACTAACAATTTTTATTTTACTAGTCAGTTTTTTACTCATCTTATGCTATGACTAGTCCAAATGGAGGAGTTCAATTAAACATTTTACTAGTAAAATAAAGATTTTTACTAGTAACATTTCAAACAAGTACTAGTATTTAATACATATGTACTAATATCTATTAAATAGATAATGAATAAGTACTAGTATACTAATGAATAAATACTAGTACCTAATGAATAAGTACTAGTATACTAATAAAAAGTACTAGTATCTAATACTTAAGTACTTGTATATATTATTTAAGTACTAGTATCTAATTAATAAGTACTAGTGCCTAATGATTAACTATTACATAAAAATATGTACTAGTCCCAGCTGGAATACATACTAGTCAAAGCTGAATAGTTGATATCTCAATGACAGATCCCATAGAAATCAATGGAAGAATTTTAAATTACTAGTAACAACAGAATGGTTACTAGTAATTATTAAAATAAGTATTAGTATCTAATAAATAAGAACTAGTATCTATTTAATAAGTACTATTATCTAATGAATAAGTAGTATCTAATAAAAAGAACTAGTATCTAATGAGTAAGCACTAATTAGTATATTTTTAAAAAGCACTAGTATCTAAAGAATATAGGCACTAGTATCCAATGAATAAGCACTAGTATCTAATGAATAAGTACTAGTACTAAATGGAAAAGATACTAGTATCTAAAAATAAGCATTAGTAACATAAAAATAGATTCTAGTATGGGCTATGCATTAAATGTCAAAACGGCTTGCCATATTTTATCAGTACTGGTCCCGCCACTTACAAGTAAATGGTGAAACAAGGTTTAATTTTTTTACATGCCCTTTACTGCTGATTGGCTGCAAGTGATTTGGGACTTTTTCAACACTATGGTCAAATGCATTTAACCTTGCACCTTTTTTTTAAACAGTGAAGCAAATGGGTTCATAAACATTATAAACAACAACAACAACATTTGAAGGTCTTTTGGTCTGTGCAAGACGAGCTCCATGTAACCCAACACAAGCTGATAATTGTGAGAGCTCAGTGTCCTCAGTGTTCAGTGCCAGGGCTCAGAGTGACCTTTTCACGCTTGAGAAGTGAATACCTGCAGATTGCGGAGGGAGGAGAGCAGCTTCTCTGCTTGAGCTCGGTCCAGACGGCCTCGGCCACCAGTCTAAACATCACTGTTAAGAACATCAACCAACAATCTATATACTCTGCTTAAATTTTCATATGCTTTTCATATTGAGTATGAAAATAATTACCTAATAAGCATCAGAAATGTAAATATACAATTGACATCAAATACAATGCAAGTAAACTACCTTAATGTCAAATTGACATTAACACTGGCATCCAAAAAGTCAAAAACAGTCCTGTAATCGGCTTTGACCTGTTTTGACACAAATGTTCGATGTCAATTTGACATCAAGGTAGTTTACTTGCATTGTAAGGACACAAAATCTAATGTAAATGTGGAATTAAACTTTTCTTATATTATAATGTCATTAATTTGGTGGTCAATAGGGAATCAATGTGTGGATGTCAAATGGATGTCATGTTTTGGATGTCAAATAGATTAGCATTTTTGACATGCTTTTTGACATCAATGTCAATTCCAAATTGACAAGGAGCCTTTGGGTACTGGGTGCATAATTTTATCATTTAAGTGCTGAAAGAAAAAGCCTAAAAAGAAAGAGGTTTCTTATGCTGACCAATCTGCTTTTATTTGATCAAAAGTGCAGGGATGTTGGGAAATGTTATTGCAATTTCGGATAACTTTGTTCTATTTAATATATTTTCAAATGTCATGCATTCCCATTATGACAAAGCTGAGCTTTCAGCACCATCACTCATCTTCGCATAAAATAATTTTATTATGCTGATTTGTTGCTTAAGACATATTGCATCACTATCTGTATGTATATTTTTTGTGGAAACCATAAAACAATATATTTTTTTCAGGAATCTCTGAAGAACAGTAAGTTCAAAAGAACAGAACATGTGAAATATAATTTTCTTTTATTAATTGAAAAATCTTTTATTAAAAAGTCTTTTAATGTATCAAAATGATTAATAATCATCAAATGTTTTAAATATGCCTGAAAAAACTTTTTGTATAATACCAATATTATTCCCAGCAAGCCTTTTTTGTTTTTAAAAGATGTCTAACAGACATCTAAACATAGTTGTCTTGACTAAAACAAGGCTAAAATTGGGATGTCAGTAAAAATCTAATAGATGTCTCTAAACTAGACTAGTCATCAAATAAACAGCAATGAATGACTACACATAAAAAGTCTGTCTAATCTGTCTATTTGAAGACTAGTATAGATTTGGGCAGTTCTTAGATGTCTATTAGATTTTCACTGACAGACCAAGTTTAGCCCTGTTTTAGCCAAGCTGTCTACGTTTAGATGTCTATTAGAAGTCTCATTCATTCATTCATTCATTTTCTTTTCGGCTTTATTAATCAGGGGTTGCCACAGTGGAATGAACCGCCAACTTATCCAATACATGTTTCACGTATGTTTGCCCTTCCAGCTGTAATACAGTACTGAGAAACATCCACACACACTTCTTCACACAAATAAACTATGGACAATTTAGCTTACCCAATTCATCTATACCACAATTCTTTGGCCTTGTGGGGAAAACTGGAGCACCCGGAGGAAACCCACGACGAGAACATGCAAACTCCACACAGAAATGCCAACTGACCCAGCCAGGGCTCGAACCAGTGACCTTCTTGCTGTGAGGTGATCATGCTACCCACTGCGCCATCGCGTCGCCCATAATATATATACACACATATTATTAATAAAACTGCTCTATACAAAAAGGATACATCTTCTCCAAAGATGAGCTGTCTGCAGGTCTCCAGGGGAAGTTCATAGTCTTTTTCCAACACTGTAACACAAGATTATTACGGAAATACTGTTTTGCAGATGTATTTGGTCATAAATGAAACAGAATGCGCCTGATAATAGGGGATTTCAGAGATAAATAAAGTAGCACTTAGCAAATCATGTGTTATCACATGCCAACCTATCTCATGTTAAACAAAACAGCTTTAGGCAACTCACATGAATGTTAATCTCACGCGAGTGTAAAGAATTGTATTTTATATTATATATATTATATAAACATTTTTAAACAATGTCCGTTGTTTATTTAGGGTTACAGTGCAAAACAATACTTCTGTAAAAAGTAAAGAAAAAAAAAATGAAAAAAAGTAAATGCTTATAAATGAATGAAAGTAAATCAGCATAGAGCAGCACCAGTTCATCACACTGGATAAACATCAATGCAAGTCATGCTACATAATACTTCCACCTTGTGGCCATTTATGGTACAGCAACTGTTTCTTCAAAAGTATAGTACATTTATTCATTCATTCATTCATTTTCTTTTCAGCTTAGTCTCTTTATTAATCTAAGGTCACCATAGCGAAATGATCCGTCAACTTATCCAGCATATGTTTTACAGGGGATGCAGAGAATTAAATTGAATTCTTAATGACAGTTTGAGTTTGTAGCTAGTTTGTAGCTAATGTTCAGTTTCTTGCACAGACTGTTTATTTTGCCTCATATTTTGCATATGGTCAGGAGCCATGGGTATTCATTCTGTTTTACCTGTACAGGTGAATCTCAATAAATTAGAATGCCATTGAAAAGTTGATTAATGTCACTAATTCAATTCAAAAAGTGAAACTCGTATATTATATAAATTTACTTAGTGCTGTGCAAAAATATTGCCTAGACCAAGCATTGAGTGCTTTAAATGTTCAAACCTTTTAGCAGTCAGAATACTGGTGTTAAAATTTGTATTTTTTTACTGGCCATAAGTAATATTCAGATTTTCTGAGATACTGATTTAATTTCATTAGCTTTAAGCCATGACCATCAACATTAAAAGAAATCAACAATTGAAATATATCAATCTGTGTGTAATACATCTATTTAATATTTTATATGTAAGTGAAATTAATCAACTTTTTGATGACATTCTAATTTATCAATATTTATGTGTACAGGTCAAACTAAATGAATACCTTCAGGGTTTATGAAGCAGAAAAAACAGCCTGCACAAAAAACTGAACATTATTTATAACATAAGTCTTTAAGTCTTGTTGACTTGCATTTAAGGAGTCACCGGGAACCACAGTTTGAGCTAAATTTCTGCTTTAATGTTCAAGTGAATATCAGAAACATTTTTGATGGCATGAGGAATAAGCAAATGTGTTTATGATGTATTCAGGCAAAAAAAGGTAAACTTCCCTTTCCCTTTTGCATCTGTTTGTTTACACAACAACACGAGACTGAAAACACAAAGACTTCAAAGTAAAAATAAATAAATAAAAAAAGCTGCTGTTGTTGCATCTGTGTTAAACCAGAATCGTTAAAAACAGTAACATCATGCCTGTGTATGGTACTGTACATGTTAAGGATGTTAATTAAAGGAATAGTTAATCCTAAAATGAAAATAAATCTGTCAATAATTACTCACCCCCATGTATTTCTAAACCCCAAAGACCTTTGTTTCTCTTTAGAGCAGAAATTTAAATATTTCAGGTGAAATCTGAGAGCTCCCTCATCCTCCGTAGACAGCAAGGGCCTGATTCTCGTTCAAGTCCAGAAAAAGTTCAAAATAACCTAAACAGACCATATGCTTTCACTGGTTCAACTGAAATATTGACAAACAAGGAGAAAACTTTTGTGCGCACATAAAACTAAAATAATGACTTCCTTTAACAGTTTCTTCTCCTCAGTGTCAGTTTATTGTGCATGTTTGTGAGCACTGTGCAGTGATGTATACCCACATCTGTGGTAATACGTCAGCAGTGTGACCAAACGTGACATGCAGAAAGAACACATCCCTTTTGTAAATGTGCGCCCTATACTGACACTGAAGAAAGCAAATTGATGATTTTTTTTTACATTTTTTGTTTCATGTGTGCACGTGTATATGTGTATTCTAATAGCTTGATAATATTCTGATCGAACCGCTAAAGACACGTGGTCTGTTTAGAGGGGGTTCTTACTTTTCTGATCTTTGAATGGGAACCATTGCTGTCTATGGAGGTTGAGGGAGCTCTCAGATTTCATCTAAAATATTTGAATTTGTGTTCTGAAGATGAATGAAGGTCTTGAGGGTTTGGAATCTGACATGAGGGTGAGTACTTAATAACATAATTAAATTTTTTGGGTGAACTAACACTTTAAAGGTAAGCGCAAACATATACACAAAGAAGGCTGATGTGCCAGTATGTTGGTAGTGTTGTTGTTGCTCAAGTGTTTGTTAACACTTCATCAGCAAAGTGTGGATTTACTTCACATTACAACTAACAGCAGTGAGGCATCACATTGGCTACACATGGCAAATTCTACATACACACTAGTGTGGAGTGTCTGCAAACATAAAGTGGCAGTACAATATAATATAATGAGGCGGTACTTAAAAACTCGTCCTGTATTTGTAACTTAAAGGGATAGTTCACTCAAAAAGTACTAAATCTACTCACTGGTTCTCTCACTCAATAGGTTCCAAACATTTATGAGTTTCTTTTTGTTGTTGTTGTTGAACACAAAAGAAGATATTTTGATGAATGTTAGACATTGTTATCCATTTATACACCCATAGTGGGGAAAAACAGATACAATGCAAGTCACCTAGTTTTCAAAATGTTTTTTCAAAATAACTTATAATAATGTTCAACTGAAGAACTGTTCCAGGTTTGGAACAAGTGAAGTGTGAGTAAATGATGACAGAATGTTCAGCTTTGGATTAACTATCCATTTATAGGTACATACTAGTAGCTAAAGTGCACACATTACGACTCCTCCTGCTCACCATTTCTGTTTGTCAAAAATCTGACAATTTATCTGAAAACAAACAGGAAGTGCCTTTTCAGATTTCAATTAGAGATTAGAAGGGCAAACAATTTTTTTATGACATGCAGAGATGAATCAATTTCTTGGAGACTTTAAAGTATAATGAAAGTGTACTGATTTCTGAGATGATATCAAAAATGTTCATTTGTAGAAGAACTACACCTTTAAATAATGTGCAGTTTGTGCTAAATGCAAAAAAGCTGACCTGAGTTGACCAGATTCATAAACTGCACAGCATTCACTCTCTCATCCTGGAAAGTAAGGAAAAACAGATGTTATATCTGATAACAACAGTTGTGTTTACTAATAAACATGTTTGCTTGCCTCAAAAATTCATTAATAGTTCAGAAAAATAATTTACTACTCAGCGAATGGAAGTAACTGAGAAGTTTACCGATCCAGCCTTTTCTTCAAACCACTTCTGCACTCTGTACTGATCCTCAGGTAAGACTGGCTTTGACATTACCATCTAGAGACAGAGAAATACACACACTTATAGGTATACAGAGAGCAAGGCACACAAGGCACAGACCGTTGTTAAAGAGTGATTCTATAATTGGAGGTACATGTGTTTTAACAAATAAATTAAAAAGAAAAATCACAACATTAAAGTCTTTCTACATCTTATTAAAAAAAAAAAAGAATTTAAATAATTCAGTGCTTGCAAAAAGGGTGGCGCGGTGGCACAGTGGGTAGCGCTGTCTCCTCACAGCAAGAAGTTCACTGGTATGAGCCTCGGCTGGATCAGTTTGCATGTTCTCCATGTGTTTGCGTGGGTTTCATTTGGGTGCTCCGGATTCTCCCACACCCCAAAGACATGCGCTATAGGTGAATTGGTTAAGCTAAATTGTCCCTAGTGTATGTGTGTGAATGAGAGTGTATGGGTGTTTCCCAGCGATGGGTTGCAGCTGAAAGGGCATCCGCTGCGTAAAACATATGCTGGATAAGTTGGCGGTTCATTCCACTGTGGAGACCCCTGATTAATAAAGGGACTAAGCTGAAAAGAAAATTTATGAATGAATGAATGCTTGCAAAAACAAGAGAGTAAAAAAGTTTTACTGTATCAAAATTGCCAATTTTTTTTACTTTTTAGCCCAAAAATCCACTTGCTAGCATAAATGCTAATAGCACATGGTGGTAATTAAGCAATTTGGAAGTCAAGTTAACATTAGGGTTTTTCCAAAATAACTTTTCAGATCAAAACTAATTCTCAGCAAGAGCACACACACAGTAAAGTGTAGATAGGATACAGCTGTGGACACGCACATCGATATACTTTAGCATCATTTTTGTAACGCTGTATAACTCATATTTCATATTTATTTAATTCATATTTCTACATTACTGTCATGGTTGGGTTTAGGGTTGGGGTAGACGTTAATAAAATATTATTTATTGGGTAATTTATTAAAAAACACTAATAATACTCTGTACAACTACTGTTTTTACATTACTGTGACGGTTGGGTTTAGGGTTGGGGTAGACGTTAATAAAATCAAATAAATGAGAAATTGAATAAATAATATGAATATTTCTTGTTCACTTCCGGGCGCAGCCGTGTTTGATCTAGAAACAACCCACACACACCTGTCAGTGCTTCAGAAGTTATCATTGAGGGAAAGTGACATCATTTCCTGTATCTTACAGGAGATAATTCTGCTAATTTAATGACAAAGTATCGGTAACAGAAAGACGCAAGATTTAAGGCCAGAGGTTTTTATAGATTATTCTAAATATATCTATATATAAATAAACATATTTTTAAAACACAAATTATAAATAAGTTTATGTAAGAATTATAAAAGATGATAGAGTGTTTAGAAATAAACATTACCAAAAGAAAAATTAAAAACAAAATTTTGATTACACAGTAGCTACATCATGGAAAAATGATGTAAACGAATAAAATTGAGCAACACTATTTAATGCAAAACAATTTTATGTCCTGTATGATATTGTGATTAATATGACTATAAATATCTTATTTAAAAAAATAAACAACAACTTTACACGTTAAAAACCTTCAACTATAGAATCGCCTCTTTTATCTCTTTTCTATCTGCAGAAGCCTTACCGCAGAGTAGTTGTTGGTGCAGGGGAAATCCTGAAAGCTGTGAAGCAGATTTGAAAGTTTCATATGGTTAACCGCTGAACAGCATCAAGCTGAAATCAAAACTCAGAGCTGATGTTTGTTTGTGATTCTGCGTACCCTTGTATGTTGCCAGTTTTGGTGTAAATGCGGAGGAAAAACTCCCCCTGCTGGTTGGGTCTGTAAGTGGAGGCCAGGATGACGTAACTGCCGGGCTCCAGGTGAACTTTCCTCCAGACGCTCCTGATGCTGCGGTACTTGCCGGAGCGAGAAATCGCACGGTTGTTGGAGAAGAACTGCTGGTCCAGAGATCCAGGGTTGTCCTTCAGCTGAAGACGGAGAAGATGGTAAATAGTGTGTATGTGTTTGTTTGTTTATTTATCAATGTAACGAAGTGTTTTGTATGTGTATTTTTTATGCTGCAAGTTGATATGTTTCTTACCTCAGGGGGAACCTGAAAAAGAGAATGAAGAGGTGAGACAAGGATGAAATACAAAAGATACATTTGCTGAACATTTAACTGCAAATAACTTTTTTAATGTGCAAATAATTGTCAGAAGGGGTCTGAGTATTCAAACAAATAAATAAATAAGCAAGCAAGCAACTACACACGTAAATAAGTAAATAAAATAAATATTAGCAGTAAAGACATAGATAAATCACGGTAAATTTTGGTTCATAAAATCCAATTCAGACACTTCTTTAATTGTAAAAAATGATATATATTATTAAATCAAACATAGCATTTTTTAAACTTTAAGTCAAAGCTTTAGTTTAGAGATGCCCAAACTATGGCCCATGTACTAGCCAAACTTGGCCCATGGTAACCATAAATGGTGTAAATCTTAAATTGAGCAAATCAAGTCAAAGGCAGAGTTTGCTTGACTAGTGTATTTAGCATTGAACTCCAGTGTTATCAATGTGACTATTTGTTTTAATTGCAATAAGTTATCATTTAAAAAGTTATACTGCATTAGTTAACACAATTTGAAGTAATGTTTTCTATTTATTTTGAAATACTACCCATGGCAATTTAATGTAATAAAGTTTGGTATATTTACTTTCTGCCCACAGCTCTTAATGATATTTGGTTTTTGGCCCTTCATATGAAAAAGTTTGGGCTACCTTGCTTTAGTTACAAATCTAAAATATTTGCTAAATATTCCTGTCACACATTAAAACCATAAACTTTTTACAGTATTTATATTTTATTATTAAATAATTTAGCTGTGTGAGAGAGAGAAGTCTCTTATGCTTAACAAGGCTGCATTCATTTAATCTAAAATATAGTAAAACTAATAATCTTGTTAAACAGTATACCAATTTTAAATAGAATATGATATTACATATTTTGAAATGTAATTTAATCAATTACCCCAATCTTATTATTATTATTATTATTATTATAATTTTTTATTTTAAGATATTTGATTGATTTTATGATTTGGATCATAAACAGGGCTGGGAAATCAATTAATTAAATAAATAAATAAATAAATAAATAAATAAATAAATAAATAAATAAATAAATAAATAAATAAGCAGGCAAGCCACTACATAAGTAAATAAAATAAATAAACATTAACAGTAAAGAATTATATAAATCATGGTACTTTGTTCATAAAATCCAGGTTAGAAACTTGTTTAATTGTAAAAATTAAATATTTCATTAAATCAAACATAACATTTTTAAAACTTTAAGTCAAAGCTTTAGTTACAAATCTAAAATATGTTCTAAATACTCCTGTCACATTAAAATCCTATTTTTTACTGTATTTGAAGTCTCTTATGCTTAACAAGGCTGCATTCATTTAATCTAAAATATAGTAAAACTAATAATATTGTTAAACACTTTAACAATCCTAAACAGAATCTGACATTACATATTTTGAAATGTAATTTCATCCATCACCCCAATTTTATTATTATTATTTGATAATTCATTGATTTAATGATTTGGTTCATAAACACTGCTGGGAAATCAATCAATCAATCAATCAATCAATCAATCAATCAATCAATCAATCGAATCGAATCGAATTGAATCGAATGAATGAATGAACGAACGAAAGAAAATTCTATTGTTCTATGTGGTTGACTCAATATTGATTCTCAAAATCTTTGCATTAGTCTTTTTTTTTTTTTTTTTACATACTCCGTATTTCCTATTGTATCATAATGTCCATGTAAACATAGTCACTGTCTCCCCTGCATCTGTGTTGCCAGTATCAGGGGTGCCCCCAAGGGGTGGCCAGAGTTTAAATAGGGGTGGCCGAGACTTTATTTAGGTAAATTTCCAATATTTCAATAAATGAAATAAATAGCAGCCACTAAATTATTGTGGATTGATTGGTGCCACTGAAGTAGCTGATTCACTGCCCCTCCCTCTCCCCAATCGTCGTTGACAGCTGTACAATAAAAGTATGCAAAAAATAACTGAAAAGTTATTTATATGTATGAAAAGTGTTTTTAAACTAAATATTGATTTTTATTTGATTCAATTTGATTTTTATTTGATTCGCACATGTACTTGCTGAATTATTTCAAGGAATAAATAGCAATATTTCAAGATTAATGAATTAAATGAATTAAAACCACATTATTTCATTAACCAGAAACAATAATATCATATTACACTGAATTCATTATTTTATGTGCGCCTCCCCTGGATTTGGTGTGGCCTTTTCTGGCCACCCCTAAGACATTTTTCTGGGGGCACCACTGGCTGGTGTAAAAATCAGCTGTGGTTAAAGAAGTTAATGAAACTCCCCGTTTTATGCAAACCCTTCCCTCTTTCACCACTCGACACTCCCACCTATAAGAAGCTGGACTCACCCACTTTCTTGACTTTATTTATACAAGTGTTCTGTGTTTTTATTTTATTCATTCATTTGCAGTTTTGAAACACAATTCATTGTTCATTTTTAGAACTAACAGCAACATTTGTTTTAAATCTATATCCACTGTATCTAATCAATTGGGAATTACATAAATATAATGTAAATCCATTTCAACAGTGTTTTAGGCATATAAATATTAGCCTGGCACAACTCCATTTTATACAGTGGTGTGATGAATTCTATGAGTAATGTGATTAGTTTGCATCTTTGACTACCTTGTACTTTGACTGAGCAGCTGTTAGTCTCTGCTTAATTATTTTCGAATCCATATATAAATCTTTACATCATGATGATTAATGCAATTACTCATTACATTTTCCACAACACCTTACCTTTTTGTTAACTGCTGCTGCAGCTATTTATTTTTGTTGCAGTAGAAGCTATATTGCGATATCTACAAAACATAGAGTGCTCATCAACATAACTTTTTAGGCTCTAATTATATACATTTCTTGTTATTCACTTGCATGCCTGTAATGAGTTGACTGTTAAAATCTGATACTTTTAAGTGTTATTTAGATGACTTTATGTCTTTATGTCTTATATCTTGCATATCAGATCAGGGTGCATGTTTACTACGGTCAATACGACACTTGTTGTTTATGTGTACTCGGAGCTAAGTATGATTACAGTGGAACCACTGAAGTCACATGGACTGTTTTTGATTCTTTTTCTGTACTTTGAACATCTTGGGACAGTGCTGTATATGGAGGATGAGAGAGCTCCAGGATTTCATCTAAAATATCTTCATTTGTGTTCCGAAGATTAACAAAGTTCTCAGGGGATTGGAACGACATTAGGGTGAGTTATTAATGTTGTTGTGATGATTAGGTAAACCATGGTCAATTTTCTGATGGTTAGTTTTACATTTCAAATTTTCATTAACATTCAAATTTAATTGGTTATTGTGATTTTGAAAACTTATGATAAATCCTGTAACCATGCAATTAGCTGTTATGTAAATGCATGTTTATATAGATAGAGAATAAATATATATTCATATAAACACTTAAGTATGTCGTATTCCTTTCATTTAAAGTATGTTCCGAGCATTATTGATAATGCTGAGCTTAAGATTGACTTCCCAAAATTAAATCACAAATCCAATCGCAATATCAATCAGAAAATCGGTATTATATTTTCATACAAATCGATTTTCTTAATCAGTGCATTCTTTGCCAAACCTGAACTAGGATTATTTTGCATTTTAAACCAAAATATTTCTAGTTCATGTTTGGCAAAGAATGCACTTATTAAGAAAATCAAATGTTCCTACAACAACACAAAAATAATGTACATAATTAATGTATAATATAATATAATATAATATAATATAATATAATATTATATAATATAATATAATATAATATAATATAATATAATATAATATAATATAATATAATATAATATAATATAATATAATATAATCATAAGTAAACTAATCCGAAATGCACAGATCTTTGTTTAACTTGTTTGACACACAATTGTATAAAGCTCTTTGTATTTGTTGTTTGTTAATTTTCAGATACAAAACCTGGTGGAAAGCCTTTATTTTTGAACATTTAACTCATTTTCACAAAACTGTGATAATATTATTAGCCATGATAAATCAGGTCGCTATATTCATGATTATATAGTCATTTTACATTTTATTTATCAACAGAACTTTCATTTTTGAGTAAAATAACCCTTAAGACTTAGACAAATGGTGTTAAAACTCATGACGTATACCTTGAAACATTGTATTGATATGCTGTAAGCAGGGCTTGACATTAACTTTATTTGATCACCAGCTACTTTGGCTAGTAGTTTTCCAAAGTTACAAGCCACTCTGCATTTTCACTAGCCACAATTTTGTTGTTAGGAAAATATATTTTATATGTAAAAATTTGACTTTGGCATGCTAAAATTACTTGATTTATATTTTGTGTCATGTCCAATTTTTTGTGTGTTGTGTATGACCTTGCTCAATGAGCATGAGCAAATAAGTTTTATTTCACATTAGTTTTCAGGGCTCAACACTAAGGATTTACCTTTTTTTCCTCTGGCCACACCAAACTAATTACTTCCTTGCCTCAAATTTTAAATAATGTGTCAAAAAAAGCTAAATATTGCTGTATACATGCAATTTTATTCAACAAATAATCTTTTTAAAACTCATTTGACATTTAAAAAAATGATCCTCATGTATCTAAAACTATACACAGCTGGCAAAAGGTCCCAGATCACCAGTTAACTATACATGTGGAGAGTTAATCTCCTATAAAAACAATGTTATTGTAAATTAAACCAATGGTTCCCAACTTTTTTTTTTCCCCTAAGGCCTCCTTTTCACCCAGAAAATATTGTAAGGCCCCCCTCCACATTTAATGATATTATCGCTCACATAAGTTTGCAGTATGACAAAAAATGGTTTCAAACAAACGGTATATTTATTACTATATCTAGATATGTTTATGCCGAAACAATAGCCTAATATAAAATATAAAAGCAAAACATCAGAAGGCCATTTGTATTAGGTACACCTTGTGGAATTGGGGATGAATCGTCTGCAAATGTTGTATTAATTTAGACGGCCTTATGCATTCGTTAGCAAAAACTTTGGTGCAGATAATGCATTGTGGCTGGGTCAGGGACTCTTTGCTTCAAGAAAATAAAATAAAACTATAGTTCAGGTAACTATCTTGGTATTTCCTGCATTTTGTGTTTCCAGTATTGCTAGCACTACGACTCGAAATGTTTAGAGCTTCATTACCTGGGTCCAGTAAGCTTGGATCATTACTATTAGCTGCTGAAGGCGAATCAGTGAGACGAATCACAACTTTGTCAATTTTTTTGGTCAGCCCGGGGATAAAATGAACTAAGGCAACATGATCGTTCTTCTAAGTCTCCACTGTTAAAACATTTTTAAATTATGACGCGATCGTCACAGAGCTCGCTGATGCCCCTTTGTGGGCTGGGACCCCCCTGTCGGGAACCGCTGAATTAAATCATTAACAAAAATAACTGTAAGCAAAAGAAAGCAGGTAAAAAACATTCCGTGCGCGAGAATGAAAGGATGATCGCGCGCACACGGTTAACGTAGGCTCATTAATAATCTGTTCAAAGAATAGTTAAAGCGAAAGCAGCAAACGCTGCTGCTTACAAAGAATCTCGAGCTCTTGAAATTCGGTATTCACCTGCTTTCTTTTGCTCACGCAAACAGTTATTTTTGACAGTCATGCAGCTTCTCGATTCTAAGATCATATTTGCACGCACATTGACAAACGATCATAAACAAATTTTCTAATCTTTTGTAAGGAGCCAGCACAAGCAGTTTAAAATTATTTTCAACGAGCCAAAGTGGCTAGTAAGAGCGACTGTTTAACCCGCCACAGCTGAAATCTACCCGTATTTGGCAGGCTGGCAGGTGTTAATGTTAAGCCCTGGCTGTAAGGTATCTCTGAATTTATTTGACACGTGTCTGTCAGTCCCTCACCTTGTAGATGTGAAATGCGATGTAGAGGAAGTTGACTTTATCTTTCTGTCTGCGGTACTTCTGGAGAAGCTCCACCAGCACTGTGCACTTCTTCTTTTTCTCTCCCGGTTTGTCGGTCTTGCTCACAGGAGGCAGCAAACTGACATCTTCATCCTCTTCTCCATCCCCTCCGTCATCTCCTTCCTCACCTTCTCCATAATCATGATCATCCACATCTTTCTCAGACAGAATCATCTGATACTGAGGGTTTTTCCAGAAAGATTCTGCAGGATTGAAAAGGAGGAATAAATGGTGAAGTGACGAGGAGCATCTTTAGGAAAGCAAACGTTTAACTGCAAACATATTCATTATAAACACTATCTATCTTGTTGTTCTCTGTATAGTTTGTTTTTTCTAACTTATTTGCTGCTATTTATCTTTATATTATTCCATAAATGATTGATGGTGTCAAGCTGAATCTTCTTACCCTTAATGTTATATTAATGCTACATTATATTAAATTATATAGCTGCATGATACTGCATAAAATTAAAAACAACAACAAAAACACTATTTGTTTAATTAAAATAAGAAATCAAAATAAAGATTCTGATTCTGCCAAAATTCTGATTATGTATTCAGCAGTTTACTCAAAAAGATTTGTTAAAGGATGAATCAGCGTTTTTGATCAAATCGCTTGAACAAAATTCAATGAATTGTTTTGTTGTTTTTAATGGTTGCTTAAAGTCACTTATTTTTTTGAAGCATCATTGTGATTTACACAATTTTCAATAGTACCACACCAATCAATGTTTTTTTTATCTAAATATAACCTGTTATTTTGAATAAAATTATAAATTGTTATTATGAACTTTTTGAATCTATTTAAATGAGACTTATGCATTATAAATCCCTCTCTCAGAAAATCTGCTTAACACAGATTTGAATGTGCTGTTGTCAGCAGTTTAATAAATGAATGTGAATTGTGGTCTTTTAAAAATAGGTTTGTGTGGGTGTTTAAACAGAGATCACAATATTTTAAGCAGCTATAGCAGCTATATTATAATATATTAATAAGACATATCCATTAACAATTATATACTTACTTGGGTATCGTCGGCAGCCACCTGCAGAGCACATTGGGACCCAGGTGCCCTGATGTGAGCTCAGTGTCCAGGATGGGGTGCTTGTATCTTCACTCTCCTCCCCTGACATAGAGTCCGGATCAACACTGCACATCTCCACTGTATTATAAAATCGGCAAAAGTCCTCTACACTAATCCTAAAAAACATAAATGTTAGCAAAGTTTAGACTTGAACCTGATGACCTATTAAAGGCATAAGACACCCCAAAATGAAAATTCTGTCATCATTTACTCAGTCTCGACTTGTTCCTAATGATTTAGATTTTTTTTTGGTTCTGAGATAAATATTTTGAAGATAATTCTTCAAAAAAAGATCTAAACATTGACTATTGTTTTTTTCCAACTATGGGTGTCAGTAGTTACTTAGTTCCAACATTCTTTAAAATTTCTTTTTTTGTGTCCAACAGAAGAAAAAAATGAAAATATCAAACTGGTTTTGAACAAGTGAAGGCTGAGTTAATAATGACAGAATATTCGTTTTTAGGTGAACTTGCTTTGCTTTCATCCCTTAAATGCAATAACTGCAGTGGCAGTTAGCATTGTATAATTCTTGGCATTTAACTGATTGCAGTTTGGCAAGCACTTAAATCAGAAGAGCAGAGAGTTTGTAAAGACATTTTAAGCAGCTTTGACACAATCTACATTGTAAAAGTGCTATATAAATAAAAACAAACAAACAAATAAACATTTTATATAAATTTCATTTATATATGGTAATGTTTACATAAAAATGTTTTTTATTATTATTATTTTTTTTTTTTACTGTTTTCAAATGTTTGGGTTTTTAGTCTACCAAAACTCTGTTAATGTGCCCTTTTCTTTAAAGTGTACTTGTTTATGAAAATTAAAAAATATATACTCTAACTCCAGTTTAAACAAGTAAAATAAATTTTTATTGCTCAAAACATCTGGAGTGAAAATTTCAAAGTTGTGTCAGCAACCTATATTGTTAATTTCTTTTGCTGCTTTAAACTATTTGGTTCTTCTCTAGTCATCTCAACTTACATCAAACAAACAGACAAAAAATTAAACTTTGTATAACTTATAAATATTTAGTTGAAACCTGATTAACTTAGAGTATTCATTTAAGTTAAAGCAACATAAAAGTTTTGTTTTCTTGACTTTCTGTCAAGCACAATGAAAAGTAAGGAAATATTAAAATAAGGAAAGGATGTAAACTAGAGTGATCAAGAGAGGTTAGGATGCCATACTTCGCTCCTTGTTTTTATCCATTTGTACTTTTGTCTTGGTTTTCTCCCTTTGTGCATCTTGTGAAGCTTAGCTAAAGACTGACTGTATGCGGCAACATTTTATGTACAACCCTAAATCAGAAAAAGTTGGGACAATATGGAAAACGCAAAGTAGTGATTTTCAAATTTACTTTGACTTGTATTTAATTCCAGACAATAAAAACAAAAATATTTCATGTTTTGTCTGCTCATTGGTAAATTGTTTAAATAATGATGTGATTTGAAACAGGTGATGTCAACAGGTGATTCTAATTATGATTTAGTACAAAAGCAGCATCCAAAAAAGGTTTAGTTCTTTAGGAGCAAAGATGGGCTGGGATAGATAGGACAAATTTTCACCTTCAACAGTGCATAACATAATTAAAAGATTCAAGGAATCTGCAGAAATGTCAGTGCATAAGGGATAAGGGCACATGCCTAAGCTGAACCGTGACCTTTGATCCCTCAGGCAGCACTGCATCAGGAATCGTCATTCATCTAAAAGCGATATCAACATGGGTTCAGGAATGCTTTGGCAAACTTTTGTCACATACCACAATATATAGTTACATCCACAAACGCCAGTGAGTGTGGTACTGTGCCAAGAGGAAGCCTTATGTAAACAGTGTCCAAAAGCCCCATCGACTTCTCGGGGCTCGGAGGCATCTGTGGAAATGTGTACTGTTGTCAGATGAATCAGCATTTCAGGTATTTTATGAGAGAAATGGATGCAGACTGTTACCAGCAACAACTCCATGTGGTATGGGGTTGTGTCAGTGCCCTTGGCAAAAGTAACTTGCACTTCTGTGCTGGCACCTTTTTCAGGGATGCCCATGCAGAGTTAAACTAGACAATGAAAAAACAATTTCTGCACACATTACAAAGTCCTGGCTGCGGAGGAAGAGGATACAGGTACTTGACTGGCCTGCCTGCAGTCCCGACCTGTCTGTGTGGTGCATTTTGAAGCGCAAAATGCGACAAGGAAGATCCCGTACCGTTGCCCACCTTAAGAATTGTTTGCCGGAAGAATGGGTCAAAATTACACCGGAAACACTTCATCACTTGGTTTCTTCACTCCCTAAACGCCTTTTAAGTTTTAAGGAATAAAAATGTGTTGCAATAACCAAAATTGGAATACATGTTTAATTTGAAAAAACAAAACACACAACAAACAATAAAGATCATGAGGAACACATTAAATGATTGTCTGCAATGAAATACAAGTCATAGTAAATTTAAAAATCACTACTTTTTACAGACCCATTCTGGGTCCTTTTATCTAGGGTTAGGATGACACAGGGTTAACAATTTCAAGTGTGCAAAGCCGTTAAGCATACTTTTTTACATCACCCACCAGAATTCTCCATCTTCAACTTTGGCCAATTCAAGTTTCGTCTTCTCAGTATTGTCTACGAAGTCCCAGTCTTTACACCTGCATACACACACAAATGTGAGTCTATTTTGTGAGGTTAAAATTAAGGTAAGGCAAGGCAAGTTAATTTATATAGCACACTTCAAACACAGTGGCAATTCAAAGTGCTTTACATAAACAAGAATAATAATGAAAAAAGACAAGTATAAGAAAATAAAAACAAATAATGACAAAGATTAAAAACAGATAAAAACAGATTAAAATAGATAAAACAGATTTAAAACAGATTTAAAACCTGTTAAAACAGGTTATAAAAGAATGAAAAAGAAAAGAAAGACACAATAGTGCGATCTGTCGGACATCGCACAGTGCTCATTCAGTAAAGGCACAGCTAAACAGATGTGTTTTCAGTCTTGATTTGAATGTGCCTAATGTTGGAGCACATCTGATCATTTCTGAAAGTTGATTCCAGCAGCGAAGGGCATGGTAGCTGAAAGCCAATTCACTCTGCTTTGACTGAACTCTTGGAATTTCTAGTTTATTTGATCCTAATGATCTGAGTGATCTATTAGGTTTGTATTTAGTGAGTATATCTGTAATGTATTGAGCTCCTAGACCATTTAGTGATTTATAGACAAGAAGTAATACTTTAAAATCTATTCTGAATGTACTGGGAGCCTGTGTAAAGACCTGAGGACAGGTGTGATGTACTCAGATTTTCTGCTTCTGAGCAGAATCCTGGCCACAGCATTTTGGATGAGCTGCAACTGTTTGACTGATTTTTTGGGAAGGCCAGTGAGGAAACCATTACAGTAATCCATCCAGCTGCTGCTAAAAGCATGAACAAGTTTCTCTACTGTAAGTGTTCACTGAAAACAGAGCATCTTATTCTTGCAATGTTTTTGAGATGATAGTATGCTGATTTACTAACTGCTTTGACATGACTATTGAAACTCAGATCTGACACCAGAATCACACCAAGATTCTTGACCTTATTTTTTGTTGTTTGACCCTAAGTGCCAAGGTACGCATTCACCTTGAGAACCTCATCTCTGTTCCCAAATGCAATGACTTCCGTTTTCTCTTTGTTTAACTGAAGAAAGTTTTGGCACATCCAACTGTTCATTTCATCAATGCACTGGTGTCAATAGGGCTGTAGTCATTAGGCAGTAAGGCCAAGTAGATCTGATTGTCATCAGCATTGCTGTGGTAGAAGATTTGGTTCTTTCTCATAATTTGGCTCAGAGGGACCATATAAAGGTTGAACAGGAGAGGTGCCAGAATTGAGCCTTGTGGGACTTCACATATCATGGGTGTCCACCTCGACCTATGGTCACCTATACTGACATAGTAACCTCGCCCTTCAAGGTAAGATCTGAACCATTTGAGGACCATGCCAGACAGCCCAACCCGGTTTTCCAGCCTATCCAGAAGTATGACTGTGTCAATCGCAGCACTGAGATCAAGCAATACCAGCACTGTTAGTTTGCCCGAATCTGTATACAGGAGGATATCATTGATTGACAGCTCTCTGTACTGCACTGTGATGTGCTCTGAAACTAGATTGAAAACTGTCTAAACACCACTTGAACAACTTTTTTAATAATTTTGCCAACGAATGGGAGATTTGAGATTGGCCTGTAATTGCTCAAAAAGGTGTTATCTAGGTTGCTCTTTTTCAAGAGGGGTTTACCAACTGCAGTTTTAAGTGAGTTTGGAAAATCCCTGAGAGAAGTGAAGCATTTACCACTTTTAGAAGATCCATTTCTAAACAGTTAAACACCATTTTGAAGAATGATGTGGGGAGTGTGTCAAGACTGCAGGTTGATGTTTTCATAGTTTGCAGAATCTCTTCTAAGATTTTACCATTAATTGCCATGAAATCAGACATAATGTCTGATTCTTAAGTTGTGGTTGAGCTTGTTTGACATCAGCACAACTTGGCTGATTGGATGAACTGATTGCCTTTCTGATATTATTAATCTTGGCAGTAAAGAAATGAGCGAACTCATTACATTTGCTTTCAGAGAGAAGTTCACTGGGAATCCTACTGGAGGTGTGGGGGGGGGGGGGGGTTGTGAGTCTCTCTACCATTGCAAAGAGAGTACGAGTATTATTTAGGTTGCTATTTATAAGGCTTGAAAAGAAAGTCTGCCTAGCAGTGTTTAGTTCCACACTAAAAGCATGAAGACTGTCTTTATAGATATTATAATGGACTAATAGTTTCGTCCTCCTACCTATACGCTCAGCTTTTCTGCACTGTCACAGTTTATGGCCTTCATAAACTGCTCACTAGTGTTCTCATTTATGCATCTCTTTCTGACAGAGACATATCCGTCTTCAATAGCTGGAGTAATCAATATATCAAAGAAAATTCTGAAATGATCAGACAACATCCTTAACAACAGTCGATGAAATGTGTAAACCCTTAGTTACAAGTAGATCAAGAGTGTGTCCACGATTGTGTGTGGGTCCTTAAACATGCTGAGTCAGATCGAAAGTGTTAAAAATAGTCATGAGTTCTTTTGCAGCATTGATTTCTGGATTATCAATGTGAATTAAAATCCCCAGCAATACTAAAATAGTCAAATTCAGAGGTTACTACTGATAACAGCTCTGTAAAATCATCAATAAAAGTTGGAGAATATTATGGACATCTATAGATAATGATCAGTAAAATGCGAGTAGCACATTTTAGTGCTATACTTTGATATTCAAATGACAAATAGTCACCAAATGACACTTGTTTACACTCATAAACATCTTCAAACAGGGCAGCGATGCCTCCACCTCCCCTATTAGCTCTACAAACACTCAAAAATAAGTTTAAAGGAGCTGTTTCATTCAGAACTGCTGCGCTACAACTGTCATCTAGCCAAGTTTCATTTGAAAGCATAAAATCAAGGCAAGTTGTGTTGATAAAATTATTGACTAAAAGTGACTTATTGTTAAGTGATCTGATGTTTAAAAGTGCTAATGTAACAGTTTTAGCTGTTTTCCCTTCAATAGTCTCAGATCTAAATTTAATAGACAACAGATTTAAATGATTTGCTATACGGCTTGAAGAAATCGTTGGTTTTCTGTAACGTAATAAAACACATATCTGCGTAGAAGCTACAGGCACACTGTAGAGTTCCTGCTTATTCTGTAAACATCTGATAAAGACACTGTTATCTAAGCAGGCACCCGAGACACATCAATGGCAGTTTTTAAGTTTACCAGCTGAAGATGAGGTGTTTTTTTTAGACCTGGCACTGTCGCAAAGACTTGAGACGTCTCCTAGGTGTAGGGACTAGGTGGGCTCAGAGATGAGTGTGAGGCTGGCTGATTTTTGGTTGCTAACTGGGGGCTTCCAGCAATGGAGTGTGAGAGTTTAGTTCCAGCAAACACCAGTTCCTCCATCTTTTTTGAAAAATTCAAGAGAGGCGAGCAGGGTTACAATGAAAACGTGTCTGCTGACAGAGGCTATGGGTCTGGGGTTTCTAGCTGCTGAGATATGTTGACCTGGCTGTTTTCCTGGAGATCATCCATGAGTGCTGAGACTAGATGCTGTTCAGATGCATCACAGTCTACCTGTGTTGAGCTTAGTGTGCAGGGCGCAGATGACAGTTTGTCTGTTATCAAATGAACTATTTGTGATCAAAATAAACCACTGAGGTGTTTCTCACTTGTCACTCCAGGGTCCACAGTACTCAACAAAACCCCAGGGGTTACGCAGTCTCAGCAGAAAGACCTCTTCAGATGCCTTCTTGACCTAAACATACACAAACATGCTCAAGAGTACTAAAAATCAGAGGTTTGTGCTAAAGGCTATTTTAAATATATTATTGCAATAGTTCTTTATCGGTATTGGAGATTCCATAAAACGTTTCATTACACAATAGGTTTTTGTAGTGGAAAATAGATCTTTAGGTTATGAAAATGCTCTTAATACTACGAAAAAAAGTGTTGCTTCACAACAAGAAGGTAAAACATACAAAAACATGTGGCGACCCTTGATGAATAAAAGGACTAAGCCAAAGGAAAATGAATGAATATTATCTTACAATGTGTGTGTGCGTTATGCTCATACCTTGCCTGTTTCAGTGATGGCATAGGCATGACCTTTGATGAGACCCTCTGGGGTCACAGTGCCAATGTCCTTCACAGTGGTGGCCTGCACGCAAAATACAACATATCTATGTTTAATATGTAAGTAATCAAAGTCTATATTTTATGCTCACACACACGCACATGCTCACACACACATGCAAACCCACACACGACAGTTTTGGTAGTTTAGGAGGACTCTCCATAGATGTATTTAACATTAAAAAAACTGCTTATTATACTGGGTAACACTTTATTTTGATGGTCCATTTGAGTATTAGTAGACTGTCTGCTTAATATCTGCTGATACTGCTCATTCAACAGACATTTAACTGACTATTAGAAACTTTGCAAGTACAAGTCAACTAACAATAACCCCAACCCTAAACCCCAACCTAACAGTCTACTTATAATCTAATGAGAATTAGTTGGCATGTACCTTAAATTCAAAAAATGGACCATCAAAATAAAGTGTGACCTTTTACTGCCTTACCCAATACTCACAGGAAACCTATAGCACATTTTGAATGTCTAAAGATCCTGGTAAGTATAATTTTTAAGTGTTCTTAATTAGGAAATCAAACAGATATCATCATAAACAACCTCAACATTGTAATTTCTTGGTCAAACCCATGCCAATATACAAACGTGTGTCCTAATAAACCACCAGAACCAGTACACACACACACTTTATGGAGACATCCTATAGGCATAATTATTTTATTCTGTACTGTAATTCATATCCCTGTACCCCAACCCTACCCCTCTAAACCCAACCCTCGGATAACAAAGTTTTATATTTTCAAAACACTTCATTAAATAGACATATGGACTAATGTCTGTATATATTACGCTTCAAAAAATTTTTTAAATATAAACTCTGCATATTAAAAGAATTAAAATGGTTAGTTCACCCACCAAATTAAAATGCACTCACTATTTATACACTTTTCACTCTTTCCAAACATGTTTGAATTTCTTTCTTCTGTTAAACATAAAAGCAGATATTTTGGGGAAAAAAATACCTGATCCAATTGACATCCATTGGAGGAAAAACGAATACTATGGAAGCCAATGGGTACAGGTTTTAAGCTTTCTTCAAAGTATCTGCTTTAATGTTCAACAGAAGAAAAAATTTCAAACAGCTTTGGATCAAGTAAAGGGTGAGTAAATTAATACAGAATTTTCAGCTTTGGGTGAACTATCCCTTTAATTGCATAAACAGACGATTCCAGCTACTACACAATGCTCATCTGTCATCTGACATTATGAAGCCACTAAAGATTAACTTCATGTCCAGAGCTGCTCTGATAGTCATCTATTGAGAATTTACCACTTCATTTGAGTAAAACGATTTTCGTAAAACAGAAACTTGAGGATCTTTATGACAAACATTCATAGTATTCTTATAGTATAAATCTTATCATAGTATAAATTGTGACCAATAAAAAAATGCTAATTATTTGTTTTTGTGTTTTATGGGTAGGATTAGATCATTATATCTACTGTAACATTAAATATTATATAAAAAACTCAGAATATATGTGTCTGTATATGTTTATGTGGATCATGTTTTGCCTCCTTTGTGGGAACTAAATGTCCCAACAAGGATAGTAAAACCTGACATTTTGACAATTAAAAACATAAAATAATTTTATCTGAAAAATGAAGGACGGTTTCTGTGTGTGTGTGTGTTTGTGTGTGTGTGTGTGTGTGTGTGTGTGTGTGTGTGTGCGTGTGTGTGTGTGTGTTTGTGTGTGTGTAAGTAAGAGTTCATACATGAATGAAGCAGCTTAGCAGGCTGTTCCGGGCCAGTGCTGCGGTGATGGCTTTCCACAGCATGCGCGGAGGTCGTGAAGATACTGGAAGAGAGTACGCAATTCCTCCAGTAAAATCCTCCATTCCCTCTGAAATAATCCCGCCCTTCAGACTGCCGTAAGAACCAATCAGCCTTCAAAAACACACACACTGGTGTTACTTATTAGCTTCCACTGAGGTGATTGCTTTCATTTTAAAGGGTTAGTTCACCCCAAAATGTGAATTCTGTTACTAATTACTCACCCTCATGACTTTGTTTGCTCATGTGTTCCACATCAGAGAAGAGCGCATGTTTACTATGAGCAAAATGATGTTTGTGTGTTGTTTGGCAAAATCTCATACTGCCTACAGTCAAGGGCGGATTTAGTGATTTTGGCAAAAGAGACTGGCTGCACATTTTCACTTACACTTTCAGGCTTGCACACTCGAACTTGCACTCTCAGTCAACCGCGCTTCCTCTGCAAGTGACGTCATTTACAATTGACACCTGCACCTGCTTGCATGAAAGTCCTTCAGTAATTTAACTTAAGAGTGTCCCTAAAGGGGGGGAAATCCCTGAGGCAACAGATTTCATTAAGATCTTTGCAACAAACTCCTTATCTGTCACCCTTACCTAAGTGCCTTTTTTTCTAGGTGTTTCACTGTAGTTTCTGGCAACATACTGCGCCGCAGTTGCTATTGTAACCAACCACGAATGCTTGCCTTACAACAACTACACATCAGTACACATCATCTGTGCCATTTTTTTTCCATTAAGCGAGTGGAGACATTCCCTTATCGTGTCGAACTCGACGTTGTTTGAGATCATGTAGAGATTTTTTAAGCTGCACTGAAACTGTGACTTCATATGGATGCACTCCAGCGCAGATGTGCTAACTAGACGTGCTAACCAAAGCAATTCCAACCATGTGGACCAAGTCTTGAAATGCACCATTTCTACTATTTTTAAATAATTTTTATTTATATTACTGTTTTTTATATTACTTAATCTCTTTTAAATTAATGCAATTTCTACATTTTAAATGATTAGTTATCTATCTAAAATAAATGGATATTTTATT
Organism: Danio aesculapii; assembly: GCF_903798145.1. Taxonomy (NCBI): domain Eukaryota; kingdom Metazoa; phylum Chordata; class Actinopteri; order Cypriniformes; family Danionidae; genus Danio; species Danio aesculapii. The sequence goes on from NC_079452.1 coordinate 56,339,305, forward strand.
ATTATTATACAAAAGTGATCTTGGAGCTTTGTATGATTACAGTTAAAACATTGATGTCACATGGACTGTTTTGACAATGTTTTTGGTTCTTTTTTCTGTACTTTGAACATCTCTGGACATTGCTGTCTCTAGAGGATGAGAGAGCTCCAGGATTTCTTCTAAAATATCTTAATTTGTGTTTTGAAGATGAACGAAGGTCTCAGGTGATTGGAACGACATGAGGGTGATTAATTAATTATTAACATAATTTTCATTTTTGAGGGGAATCAACCCTTTAATTGCTCAACATCCATTAATACAAAGACAATAATATATGCACAGAATGTCACAGAAAAGTCTGAAGTAGGTTTTAACTTAAAGATAATTTTCATTTGCAATACTAACAGAAAACAGCTCTTTGCAAATTAAAGATGCAGTATGTACGTTTTTGAAGCATAAAAATACCATAATATGTTTGGAGATATTTAAGAAACATGCAAGGTGAACATTCTTGTTTATCTGAACAACAATGCTAAATTTTGATATTCTGCTTTGAAAATGTGCTTTCCGTGCAGGAACGCTGTCTTTTTTTTGGTAATTTTAACCTGCCCAATGCCAGTTTAGCCAATTATATTTCAGTAGCCCGGGTTGCCTTGGTAGAAAACCGCGTATTTCATTCATTCAGAAAGGCTCTGAAAGCATGCATCCATGCCCAAAATGCGACCTCCGGTGGACAGTAGCAGACTCCAAAATGAGACGTAAATTCAGAGTTCCACATGAGGTTATTAATAAGCAAATAATCTAAATATTATGAGCCTAAACATTAGGTGGGCAGGTTACATTATAACCAAGTGTCCTAACTACACGCTTCGTGACGAAATATGCAGTGATAAGCAATTTGGCTGTTTGCATAAGACGAAACATGACAGAAATTTAAATAAAATCATTTAGAAGCACAGAATATGCACTCACTCACAAAATGGTAAGGTTATAATCTATTTAACGGTAATACATATTAACCCTCTTTATCATTATTAAATGTAAATGCTGAATCACTGATATGTGATTTAGCATATCAGATATGTGATTGAGGTGAACTATCTTCTCATGTTCTCATGTAAACTCACATTGTTAGAATTTAACACGGAATAAAGCACATGAGGTGTACTTGATGTGATCGTTGTCGTAGTTTTCTGTTGTTCTGTTGCCGTTGCTTTTATATAAAACACGGTTTAAATCACTCACTCCTGTCCTCAATCTGGCAACCTGTGCTTGCGTTTGTTTTGATCCAGGAATGTAATACCTAGTTCAACCACTGTGTGTCAAACTTACATACTGCACCTCTAATGCACCATAAAAAACATAATGTATGAACATTAACTGGGTCTTGTTCCACATGTTTCATCCTTTAAGCATTTTAAAATGACACGACCCAGCCTACAGAGTACAGATCTCATCACCTAGCGACTGTAACAGCTGCTATTATTAAGCTGTAATACAATTTGTAATTACTTTTTCTCAAAGTAAATTTAAAACTAATATTTAGCCATCTGAAGGCAAAACAAAGTTTATAAAAACTGGAAATATATTTCCTTTGATCCATACATGTACATATAAAAATGTGAACTGTCTATAAAATCATTTATTAGTAGGAAATTTCATGCTCTTTAGATATCCAAGAAAAAATGAAATCCAATTCATATGTTTAAAATGGTAATCTGGAGTTTTCTTTAAAAATCGTCCTGCCGTTATCAGCACATAATAAATCTTGAGGTGTTCGGGGCTGTGAAGGATCCACTGGCTGTATATTTCGTTACCTGGGATCGAAGGACACATTTTGAGGCTACATTTGAAGGAGCCTTCGAATATTTTTGAAATGAGAAAGTCTTCATCGCCTCACAGTAAGAAGGTCGCTGGTTCGAGCCTCGGCTGGGTCAGTTGGCATTCCTGTGTGGAGTTTGCATGTTCTCCCCATGTTCGTGTGGGTTTCCTCCAGGTGCAAAGACATGCAGTATAAGTGAATTGGGTAAGCTAAATTGTCCGTAGTGTATATGTGTGTGAATGAGCGTGTATGGGTGTTTCCCAGTGATGGGTTGCAGCTGGAAGGGCATCCGCTGTTATATGCTGGATAAGTTGGCGGTTCATACCGCTGTGGCAACCCCTGATTAATAAAGGGACTAAGCCAAACAGAAAATTAATGAGTGACTTAAGTTTTCATATGAAGTTGGCATGTCTCTGAGTTAAGGATTGAATTGCATAGACAAACAGTTTCAGCTCCCACCTTTCACCCACCCCCCTCTCACACTCAAGCTCACATTTAAGAACAGACACACACGCACACCCAAACTCTGCTAATTGGCTTCCACTGCTTGGATTGTTTCTATATTAATTGCTCGACATCCATCAGCTGCATTTGAAAAGGTTTTACAACTGGATGTTTTTCTAAAAATAAAACCGAGAGGAACAATGGCTGCTAATGAACAGTCACACATCCACACAGTCAAGGACACATATGCTGGAACTGACTTGGCATAAGCTTTCTCCACCAGGGCGCTCCAGAACTCGTTGCTGGTGCGAGAGTAGCTAAAAAGCAGACGGCCCTCTCTCACAGGCAGCCTGTCATCCACTACCACCTCCACCCACTCACCATACTGCCAGAACTACAGAGACACAGAGACAGACAGCGAGAGAGAGAGAGAGAGAGAAAGAGAAAGAGAGAGAAAGGTTACATTTCACAATATAAAATAACAGTTTTATATCTTTAAATTAATATTTTGCCCCTATGATTTACATCATCTTTACTCCATTCTTCAGAGTCACTTGATCCTTTGTTATCATTGTAATATGCTGATTGGTTGATTATTATGATTGCTGAAAACATGACCTGATTAATACTTTGGAAATGCTTAAATTCACATATTTCCTCGATTCTTATATGAATGCAAAGTTTTAATTTTTTTTTACATTTTTTAAACATCTGTTGTCAGTTCATTCTGCTGTGGCAACCCCTGAGAAATAAGGGACTAAGCTGAAGGAAAATAAATGAATGAAACACCTTTTGTAACAGACCTATTGTAATTTTTGATCAGTTTAATACATCCCTGTTGAAAAATCTAATTCTTAATTTGGAATGATAAATGTATAATTTACAGTAAACTGAATCCATTAATGTGAAAAATGATGCTAAAAAGGAACATTTGATTGTTAGTAGTTGTTGTTTAGGTTACTGTTAAACCACTAACAGTGCTGGCAATAACAGTATTGACATTTTCCACCATTTTGTGTTTGAGCACAAGATGCTAACTTCAAACACAACATGGCATGTCTACAACAGAACTGTATTTCTTTTCATACAAACAGTTTGGAATGGTGAAAAAAGTAGCTCCTCGTACAAAAGGATTTTGTTTTTTATATTCACGATTATGCCGTCGAACTGTTGTATAAATGCAATATCACACTTGTAACACTGCGTTATGACTATATCGTCACTGATGGGACACTAACATTGCAACGAGAGATTGGCATCATGGATGTGCAGCCGTCAAATCTGCAGCAACTGTATGATGCTATCATGTCAATATGGACTAAAAATCTCTGAAGAATAATTCCAGTATCTTGATGAATTTATGCCACAAAGGATTAAGGCAGTTCTGAAAGCAAAAGAGGGTCCAACCTGGTGCTAGTAAGCTGTACCTAATAAAGTGGCCGGTGAGTGTATGTGGATAAATCACGAAAGTCACACTTAAGTTAGTGTAATAGTGTCACTCAGAAATTGTTAGAAAATGTCAAAAGGTCAAAAAGGCCAGTATCATGAATTAAAAAAGAAATGTGAAGGTGTAAAAACTTAAAAGTACAACGAATATTGGAAAATTGTGGGGTTTTTTTTTTTGGAAAATCTTTCTTTAATAGCACAAAGAGGAAAAGAGGGTGGCTGAAAGGATTCAGTTAAAAAAAAAAAAAAAAAAAAAAAAAAAAAAAAAAAATATATATATATATATATATATATATATATATATATATATATATATATATATATATATATATATATATATGATATATATATGTTTTTTATCAGCAAAAAAAATATACAATTATGTATTTCAATAATTTAAGAACTTTTCAAAAAATCTTTTATAAGCATAGCTGTTGTGAAACGTATTCCAATACTAAAATAACAGTGTAGAGGTAATTAAGGCACAACAACAAAAATGACATGCTGATCAAAAAACAATTATAAGATCAGAATGAATGACCATTTTCAAATGTGAAGTTGAAAGTCATATAGTGGTGTCAAACAGGCAGGTATGGGCCTGTTGTTGGCCTGCAGGTAGTACTGTGTGTTTGTGTCCATGTGTCTGTGTCCATGTCTTTGGGCTACAGCAACAAGTCCAGACATTTCAGGAATCATCCACCAGTTTTCACATTTCTCTTTTCCTGTCACTCAGATTACACTGTTTTTTTTTCCCCTTTTCTCTCTATTCAACTATATTGGATCAGTTCCAGTCATGCAATGCACAGCTGTTTAGCCTCTGAATTTTATATCAAGCATATATAATTATGGTGTTATGACGAGAATGCCATAACAATTACATTACGCTATGCAACTTTCCATAAGAGCTCTTTAGCGTTAATATGTTTTGATTGCTTAATTAACTGTACTCTTATCTCATACGGTTAACCTCAGTTTACCATCATGCATACAGCAGCACATCAGCCACGAGAGCTGTACTGGCTTGTTTTATGCAAGCCTTGTCAAGGTGAATGCTCTAAAAACAAATAGCACTGCAGTAATAATAATAATAATAATAATAATAATAATAATAATAATAATAATAATAATAATAATAATAATAATAATAATAATAATAATACTAGCTGTGGTTCATTCCTCACTGTGCTTCAGTGAGATGTCATTAATTACATATTACATACATTTAGAAAAAGGTCAATCTTTATAATTAACAGTATCTGAGGGATGCACATGAGAATAGGAGCAGCTTTGGGTGTTTTAATTTTCTACATGCTATCATATAAAAAATGTATCTATATATTCATAACATGATTTACTTAAAGTGTAACTTTGACCTAAATATCAGCCGCATTCCAAATGCAGGAACTAATATTATTCACACTGTGAAATATGCTGGGTTCCACACAATCCATTCATGTTGTCCTGACATAAATCAATTAGGTTAACTTAGTTTGTTTGGTCACACTTTATTTCGATGGTCTGTTAGTTGAATTTAAGTTACATTGCATCTTCATGCCAACAAATTCTCATTAGATTATAAGTAAATGTCTGTTGAAGGAGCAGTATCAACAGAAATTAAGCAGACAGTCTACTAATTCCCAAATGGACCATCAAAATAAAGTGTTACCTTGTGTATTTACAATTTCAAGTGGATTGAGCATAAAACTGTCTCAATCACCCATAATCTAATCCTTGTAGATTGCTGGAGAATTACTCTTCTGTCACTGAACTGGACTACATATACTATCATGCACCTCACACGCACCAGTTCCTGATTCCCCTGATTACACACACACACACACACATACAGGACTATATATGCATCTGACTCACACTAACACTTTGCTTAGTCTTGTTATCATGTAGCACTTCCTTGTCTTGTTTTTCTGTGCTGTTAGCCGTTTATACTGATCTCTTCACCTGTGACATGACTACTCTTTTGGATTGACGTTTGTTACCATTTGCTCCTGCTTGTGACTATTGCCTGCCTGACTACTCTTGTTAATAAAGACACTATATTTGGATCCTCAACTCCATTGCCAGAACTGTATTTGTTATAAAAAGTTTATTTAGCTCATTTTAAGTAAGCTGATTGAACAAGCATACTGTAAAAATCCAACGTGAATTTTTTTTTTTTAATTAATTATTTTTTATTTATTTATTTATTTTTTTGCTTTGGCAAAAATCTGTAAAAATGTCTGTACAACTACATTTAACAAGTTTACTTAACCTGAATCTAAATTTTCTTCATTAAGTTAAAAGGATTCATGCAAGTTCACCTAATAATGCTTCTGCCAACTTGTTATTTTAGGTTGAGTTAATCTCAGTTGCAGAAAGAATATATTCATATTTATAATATGAATTTTCCCCTCACATTTACCTGGTTCACTCTACAAAAAGAAATGCTTAGCTCATGTGGACTGTTAATTTGTATTTAATGTAAGTTATGTATAAATGTATATATGAAAGTTTTTTATAACAAAATTGAAATGAAAATTCAAATGCCTAAAAAGATCAAATAATAAATCGAACTTTCAAAACAAGTACCCAAATGTTAAATGAAAGGCTCAAAAGACCAAATAATAAATCAAAATGCATTCTCAAATGAGAAATCAAATGTATTTGATATTTCATTTTCATGAACAACTTCATCACAAATTCCTGTAATAAATAAAGGACAACCAAACGCTCAAACTATAATTCAAATGAAGCAACCAGTTTTTTCTGTTTGTCCTGCCATGTTTTGATTCTCCTGTCCTGTTTCTAATTCTATGTATAATAAATGTTTTGTTAACATTTGTCTGTTTTATTTATTTATTTTTTTTTCAATTGAACTATGTTTGTTTGTTCTGATGATGTATTATTTCTTAGTACCAATTTCCAAAAGAGTTTTTTGTTCACTCAACTTCAGACAATTTAGGTCAGTTCAACAAATTTTGAGTAATTGATTAAACAAGAAAAAAACAAAAGGAAATAAGGATTATGTTTTTTTTGTTCACTGGCTTAAAATGTTTTACAGTGCAGCAAAAATCTTTTTTTAATGCATACTAGCTCTATTACATATTATACTAAGAAGTTTTTAAATCACTACTTTTAAATAAACGTAAGAGTTAATTATTTTTTATGTGACTAATGAATAACCAAAACCTTATATCCTAAAGGGATGATTCCCACAAAAATGTAACTGTAACTGTTTTATAATATTACAGTTAACCAAAAAAATAAAAAATTATTAATTCTTAGATTAAGAAAGGTCATTTGTTTACAACATATGTTTACAATTAGTTGGAGGTTCATTCTGCTGTGGCAACCCCTGATAAATTAGTGGCTAAGCCGAAGGAAAATGAATGAATAATTCTATTTTAGTAGTTTATTTTTATTATATATTTAAAAAATAAAGGTTGCATCAGAAGATTTGCCTGAAGTGATGCCATGGAAGAATTATTTTGAGTTCTGTGTAAAAAAAGTGTTTTTTATTATGAACAATGTTTTAACAATATTCAATTCAATTCAATTCAATTCAATTCACCAATATTTGTATAACACTTTTACAATGTAGATTGTGTCAAAGCAGCTTCACATAAAAGATCATAGTAAATTGAAATAGTGTAGTTCACTTTTCAAAGTTTAAGTTCAGTTCAGTTGAGCTCAGTTCAGTGTGGTTTAATATTCACTACTGGGGGTCGTTGTGCAGCTCTACAGATCCTGAACCATGCAAGCTAGTGGCAACAGCGGCGAGGAAAAAACTTCACCAATTGGCGTGAAGTATATACAATATATACAATATATAGAGCCCTTTTACACCAAAAAGTAAAAACACAAATTAAAATTTTAATTTTATTTGTCACATACACATTACACAGTCATACACAATACGATATGCAGTGAAGTCCTTTTACAACGGTCCGTGACCTTAAAAAACAAAACTATTTCTCCATAATTTAGATTGGTACTGATATTAGTTTGATATTGATATTAAATAATTACGGAGTATATTAGGTTTGTTTTTAAGCATTTCACTGAACATCTTACTATGTATAACTGTGTATGTGACAAATAAAATTTTAATTTGAACTGAAACTTAAATGATTCAAACGGTGTGCATGTTAAATAAAAACAATAAAAACAGAAACAGAAAATATGAAAACAATTAATAAAATTAACAAAAGCGGAGTTACTAATTTAGTTACTACTAATGTAAATATTCTGTATAGTATGTCTGTGATAAAATCTGTATAATTTCTTTCTTGTATGGAACAATACATACATACATACATACATACATACACACACACACACACACACACACACACACACACACACACACACTATATATATATATATATATATATATATATATATATATATATATATATATATTTAGAAATGTCTTCAGTCCAAATGAAGTCAACAGTAGAAAAGTCAACATTTTTAACCAAATATTCCCTTCTGTATATTTAGTCTGCAAATGTGGATGATAAAATTTACTTAAATGGACTTCTCACTCACTAAAAACTTTGAGTACACAATTTGTCTTTTGCCTTCCCCAATTCTATATAAGTTAAACACAAATTCCCTCAAATCTCAAATTCCCTCACAATCTGGCTACACATGCAATGTGACTGACAGGATTAGATGAACAAACTCCTCCCACCTCCACATCTTTCAGTAAATCAGCTCACTATCATGTTGCCTAGAGGCTCCTTTAATTTCAGTCTGTCTATATAACAGACGCTTTATTTTTAAAGGGATAGTTCACCCCAAACTGAAAATCTGGGTCATCATTTGGTCCCCTTTCAATTGTTCCAAACCTGGTTGACTTTCTTTTTTCTGTTAAACACAAATATTTTTTACGAAAGCTGCAAATCTGTGACCATTGATTTCCATAGTATGTGTTTTTCCTATGGAAGTCAATGGTTACCGGTTTTAACATTCTTCAAAATATCACCTTTTGCGTTCAACATAAAAAAGAAGGCTATAAAGGTTTGGAAGGACATTGAGTGTGAGTAAACTTACATTTGTGGGTTAATCTCTTTAGGTGCATCCCTGCTAAATTAGAGGATGGACAAGATTCACATTTGGTCGTATCTGTATGGAAACCACATAAAAGCACTGAAACAAGAAAGTTTGCACTCCTGGATCATTTCAAAAGCATCGGTCATTCCAAACTTTGGATTTATTTGACCAGTCTGGTTCTAATAAAATACTTGGCAACACATATGCAAAAGGGAGAAACAAAAATACAATGTTCTTTCTTTTTGAATATAAACAGTCAATTGAATTATGATAATTTGTGCCAATGTGGTGCATGTTTATAGGGGGAGGGACATGCAGATGTACATGTCATCGGGACAGAAGGAAGATGACAGGATGTGTTTCTGCAATGAGCCTCAGCTGTTCGGGACGGTCAGGTCAAAGAAGACTGATTCTAATTACCATTGCGTTTGATTTCGACATCTCAAGCTTGAAGAAGGGCTGGGATGCATAATTACACAGCAAACATTCAAACCAGGATATAAATCCTGCACTGGTATATGACTCCATGGACTATAAAATGACCCACTTGGACTATAAAAACAGACCCCTTTGTGTAAATTGTATTGTCTCTTTCATGCTGTCCCTTTCATGCTTTCAGTTATAGTCACTAATTCAGTTTTATTTAGTACTGTGGATAACCGCTTCTAATCAACAACACAGTCTGATTTCAACTTTTGACATTTTAGTGGCTGGTAAATTTGTATGATTTTAGGTGCCTTTAAACTATAGTGTGTTTTTGTTTTATATATGTTGTTTATAATGAAAATGCTCCCCATTTTTGTCTGTGTTTCCGAAAAACATTCTCTGTCTGCACTATACAACCTATAAAGAGCATGCTGTGACCATTCACACTCACTAGGCATGCACATTTTTTGCAGACATCTGTACTTGCCAACCCAGACTCGTTCTGAAAACGTACCACTATATACATTTATGGAGATCGCCAAATATGTCACAGGAGCTACGTGTTTTTGCAGCTTTTGTTTTTGCGAATCCAACAGAGGTCACTGTGTATGCTTTTTGAGATCTCAAATTTCTCTCGTGAGTGCTATTTGAATGCTGTTCTTGCGTAAATCCACCAGAGGCCGCTGTTGACCGACTGACTGACTTACCAAATGACTGATTGACTGACCGATCGACTGGCCCACCCTCCTCCTTCCCTAAACCCAACCAATAGTATTTTCACTTTCCTAAACACAATCGAAAATTTAAAAAAACAATCCAGAAAAAAGTATGTGTTTTAAAACAAAAACATAGTGTAAATGACACCTTATTCTTATGTTTTGCTCAAAAATTGTCTCACGCTCAGTGACTTTTTTTTTCTTCGAAAAATCCTTCATTTTTGGTAGACTGTCAATTTGATGTCTGAATTTAATCATAATAGCTCTGGAAAAACGTTATGCTGCATTATAAAACCTAACACATAATTTGTTGCTGAATGAATCTGCGCTTTGAATGAATCAAATGAACAAATGATTTAATGGTAATTTTTTTGTAAAGAGCTGTTACTTCATTCCTGAATAAATCATTTCAATGAACTGAATTAATAAATGACTCAAATACATACTCATTACACTGCCATTAACTGCCTTCTATGGGCTGTTTTAGTTTCTCATTTAGAAGATTATTTTATTAAATAAAATAATCTAATATTTTAATTGACTTTTTACATAAAAGTGAAATAATGAAAGAAAAAACATAAATAATGGAAATTGCTATAATTTACTTATTTTTTACTTTTAGATTTTTACATTTTGTTTAATAATTTATTTTGCATTATATAAAATATTATGAAGAATGTTGGTTACCAACTTGTTTTTGAGTCGCATTATTTTAGAAACTATTCTGAAGAATGTTGTAATCTAACTGTTTTGGAGCTGCAATTAAAAAGTCTGTAAATCAAAATGAAATTTAGACTAGTTTGTTGTGTTAGACTAGTTTGTAAATGTTAGTGTAATAAATTGTATGTTGAATCAAAACATTTCATTCAAAAACTTTTAAAGTATTTCTTCAACGGTCTTGACAAGATGGTGGTATGTCCTTGCCTAATTTGAAATTGTATTATTGGGCAGTTAACGTAGGAAACACGCTATATTGGTTTCATTATCATCTCCTACCTATTAAACCAGCGTGGGTGGACATGGAATTGTATGCTCAAAAACCGACTTCTCTCCCAGCGTTAATGACAAGCAATCTACATCCAATTACTGTTGTTGTTAATACCATAGTGGTAAAACGTTTATTGAGGATTTGGACACAGTTTAGGAAACCGTTTGGCTTCAGAGAACAATCTCTTGTAAGTCCTATTGCCCACAATCAACTTTTTTTGCCTTTAGTGCAGAACAGCTTATTTAGGATTTGGTCAGACAAAGGGATCAATTCCTTTAAAGATTTGTTTATGGACAATGTATTTGCTTATTTTGAACAATTAACGTCACACTTTTCTCTCAACAAGACAGATTTTTTTTAGATTCTTGCAAGTAAGAAACTGTTAAATCACTTCAGGCAGATTTTCCAACCATGCCCCATGATAATCCATTAAATAGATACCTTTAACTTAACATAACAGTTAAGGGTTCCATTTGTATTATTTATAACTTGATGATGAATCAGACATCTTATCCCATCAATAACATTAAGAAAGCCTAGGAGGTGGACCTTGGTAGTCTACTCTCAAGATGATATGTGGAATGACGTTCTCAGTCAGGTTCACTCATCATCCATTTGTGCTTGACATTCTCATCTTCAGTTTAAAATAGTACATAGAGCTCATACTGTATACATAAAGTTAAATGTTTCCTGGTTTTAGTTATTTGTGTAATAGATGCCAGGCCGCTGAGAGTACTTTAATGCACACATTTTGGATTTGCTCTAAATTAGAAAACGTTTGGGCTTTCAGCAGTGGCATATACACTACACTGAACTTAACTAAATTGAACTTCATCTGTGAAAACTAGACTGGAGCAGTTTTAATTCACTAGAACTTCATCTACAGTATGTTAAGCTGCTTTGACACAATCTACATTGTAGAAGTGCTATAGAAATAAAGATAAAGAAAGAAAGATTTAACTACTGAGTCATATTAATAAATTACATGTACTGGTTGCGGTTAGAATGTGGGTTAGGTTTAAGCTTAGTTACATGTAATTATGCATAATTGATTGTAATTACTATAGTAAGTGTAACTTTGTCACATTAAATTATAGTGTTGCCAATTTGTCTAATTAATCACTATATCATGTAAATAATAAAAAGTAATCAATTAACAGTTCTAATCTTTGGAAACCAACAGTATTGTAGTTACTTTTTCCTTTGAGATCGGGTTGGGATAACCTCACAATTGAACTCTCACCTTAAATCGGAAGATGCCAGCATAGGATTCACTCAGGCTTTGTCCAGCAGGGAACCACTTTCTCAAACAGAGTTGGATGCATGGTGAGACAGGACAGGGCCGCCAACAGCCAGCAGTTACCTATAGAAGCACATAACCACAGACAACACATTAACACATCAGTCCCACTGACAAACGAGCACAGCCACAAGCATAAAGTGGAAGTCCAGGCTTTGAAGAAGCAGGAGACTTGCTGTCTGTGCAACGTTCAAAGACATTCCTCTGTAACAGGTAACAGCTGTTCGCCTGCCCCATGTGGGGGAAACAGAAACAGATTCGGCGTTACCACACTTCATGAAAAACATGCCTAACACACCAGATCCCTCAGGAACACCAAACAGAGCTCCGCGAAGGAGGACGTCCAATTAATCTTCCAACTACAGGAAAACGGGACAGATATGTTGATGTGGAAAGTCGCTTGAAAACAAATAATTAAAATTTCTCCTTGAAGTGCTGAGAATAAGGCATTATTTGGGTAGATTTCTATTCAAATGAGATTATTTCCATGCGTTTGTTATTCGAGTGATGCGTTGGGATGTTCATATATTATTTAGAGAGGCCATCCAAATCCTGAGTGACAAAGATCTGCCTGCTCTGGAATAAGATGTCTATACACATTTATTTTCTGCATGATTTACTAACACAAGAACACTCAGACAGATCAAAAATATTGGGTTTTACATTAAGTGGCAGTCAGATGTTGCTGTGGTAGAGATTGTTTTGTATTTCCACCTTAATATCTTGGGATACTCTTTAAATGGTATTGTATCCTGGGGCATACAAAAAAGAGGCAGCCTTTTTCCGGAAATTAGTGCTAAATTACCGTTTAGAGATCATGTGTGGAAAAGGATGTTACAAATGCTTGGGGAAGGGCAAAAAAAAAAAAAAAAAACTTTAAAAAGCTGAATTTTTAACTTGAGAACCATTTTAATGCTATTGCAATGGTACATTTGTTATATAGTGCATGTTTAAATAGACATTTTAGTATTGTAAAACTAATCAAACATTGAGCATATCTCATTACAATACCTTTGCATAATTCTATTTTTATTTTAAGATTAAGTAAATTAAATGAACTTTTAAGTGATTACAAAGGTATTGTGTGAAAATTGAAGAAAGGTTATATTGTACATGGGAGAATGTATTTCTGTTACATTTTTGTGAAAAGTGTTGTGAAATGTTTAGCAAAAAATAGATCTTTTGATTTATGTTAAAGTAATTTTTACTCTTTATGCATTAGGTGCATTTACACACACACAAAAAGCATTTAAAAAATATATTTTTTATATTTACTGACACATTTTGTATAGCAAAATGCCTTAAAATCATTATTGAAGGAGCACATTTGACACTGTTAAGGTACAAAGTGTCGTCACTGTGGTGGTACCTTCATGGATCAGATTTGTACATTTGATGAAGGAACAATATTGTATCTGCATGTTTTAAAAACCAAAGGTACATTTTGGTTTCCCATGGTACAAATCATGTCCTTAAAGGTACAAACTGCAATGGTACAAATTTGTTTCTTTGACATAAGGTACAATTCTGTGTCATAAAAAGGTACTGCCACAGTGACGAGGGTTCGTACCTTGTACCATTTTATAGCTTGTGTGAATTTCAGGTTTTTTACTTTGTTTTTAGAGGGAATGTCAATCTAAGAATTTTGCTGTTATTCCTTATATTTAATGTGTGAAAGTTGCTAATGAGTGGGTCTAATTTCGAAATAAAAATAATGAAAAAGTGCACTTTGCAGTATCACTTGGTTTAGATTAGAGCATCTGGTAAGAGATAATTTGAGGAAACTTTTTTTTATATTAAATAATGTATTTAACCCTCTGCTGCACGCATTATGATAGCTCTTTAAAAAATATTTGACTGTTTTTCTTTTCTTAAAAAGGCTTACCTTGAAGTGCTGTTAAAAAATATTGGAAAATTTTATTTTTTTAAATTACTTTATGATATGTTGCCATATGGTAACAACGTCCAACAGTGGATCTAACTTTCCTTATAATTAATGATTTTGTTGTTTGAAATGATTTAAGTGGTGCTGCAGTATTATAAGCTTTACCACAGAACTTATAAAAGACACTTTATACATACTTTTCAACAACTAATATTCCAACGGTTTTCATTTTGCTGAAAATTATTAAAAACAAACCTAATTTTGTATTATCATGTATACAACATACAGTAAATATAAATATTTCCTTCAGTAAATATTATAACAAATAAATAACAAGTCTAGTATATCCAGATGCATCATTCATGTTGTTATTGTTACAACTTAAAAGTTCACAACTGACCCTGCTAGCTAGCTAACCCATTGCAATATTGCACAGTTTTGCCATTTGGCAACAAATACATTAGATCGATTTACAAAAAACTAATTTAATAAAAACTTTTTTAAGTTGTGAATATGTCATCATAACTTACTGGAGGGGATGTCTCGGATTTTTTTGTGGATCTGACATAATTAGATCCTTTGTTTTTATTGACATTTACATTTGCATTCAGCAACTACTCGCAATAAATGCCAGTCTGTCAGAAATCACGCTACAGAAAAACACAGCATGTCATGTCACTTAACCAAAGCACATCATTGGCTACACTTAGGTCTTCTCTTTCCAAAAAATAAATAAATAAAAAATTCAATGAACATAATAATCATGTTGCCATTAAGTAAACTGTGCAGTGGAGGGTCCTAAACTACACTACAAAGTCATGAAGTCACATAATTTTGCATTCACCGAAAATAAAAATATACTTAATACAAAATGAAAAACATTGCGCTGTTTTCTAAATAATCAAACTAAATTAGATGAGCTTATGCTTAAAAAAAAAGTGCCAATGGGAAATAAAATTTACTTGTTTTATCCTTTGTTTTGATATATGTTCATGTTTTTACATAAATTTCATTTTGAACCATTTTGCACTCCAAGAAAATGTCTTTTGTTTGTATTTGATGTATTTATAGGGCAAGTTCAGGCAAAAACCCAAATTTAAACCCTTTACTCACACTCAAGTGGTTCTAAACTTTTATGAATTTCCTTCTACTGCTGAACACTAAAATATCCAGAAGAGTGTAGCCATTAACATCCATAGCCGAAACAGAAAATACCATGGAAGTCAATAGACAGTTTTTTTCAACATTCTTCAGTTTATCTTCCTTTGCGTTCAACAGAGGATTGAAACTTAAACAAGCTTCGAACAAGAGTAAATGATGACAGAATTTTCATTCTTGGAAGAATTCATTTAAGGAAACTTTATACATTTGCACTGTAAGAGTAAAATACTGATATTTAAAATATATAAATACTGAATAGGGAACATCACTTTTTACCATGTGATACTTTCAAAATACTTTGCTATGTTAAATAAAAATGCATATTAGCTGAAACACAGCTCATTCAGTCAATATTTTGTTCTTAAAATTAATTTATTTCAGATACAACCAGTATTTCATTTAGTACTGACCTAATTAATGTGAATTATGATTTGTTAAAACTGCACACAGAAACATCTGCTGGTTTGGTAAAGCCTGGAACCAGAGATGCTCCTGCCATGAGGCAATAGTGCTAAGCACTGGGCCACCGTGTCACCCATCTAGGAAGAAGGAGGAGTAGGGGTGGAAGGGGAGATTCTTTAAAATGAAGATAGCAGTGGAATGTAACCCAGGGTATTTGTAGTAGCTTAGGAGTCGTCTGATTGGTGCATTGAGAATTGGATAATACGGATCTAGCCACTAGCAATCATAAGCATGTGATCCTCTCGAAATTAGTTGATAAATAAACTTCACATAGTGTATGAGTGTGATTGAGTGTGTATGGATGTTTCCCAGAGATGGGTTGCAGCTGGAAGGGCATACGCTGCGTAAAACATGTGCTGGATAAGTTGGCGGTTTACTTTGCTGTGGTGACCCCGGATTAATAAAGAGACTAAGCCGAATAGAAAATGAATGAATGAAGGAATGAATAAAACTGGCTTTGATGTCACTATTTCTGTGAAGAAACCCTTTCTGATGAGACTTTAGATGCTACATAAGACACTGAATTGCACAATACAGTTCAGTTAGAAACAGTGTATATCGTGCCAACATTTTCCTACGCCAACAAAACCACTTTCCATGAACACCGAATCAATGCCATATGCAGAAATAAGAAGACAGAGGGGGTAAGGCAAAACAATAAAACAATCCCCGCTGTGCGCAATAATTGTTATTCTTTAGGTGGGAGGAAAAGAGGGGTGGGGGAAGGAGGGCTGTACAGATGATGCCAATCCTCCCTCTGCTTTCATCCCTCCACCGGCTCCAGTACATGTGTGCTGTGTTTGATGTGAGTGGCCTGCGGCGGCTCCGTGTTGCATCTCTCAGCGGGGACTCTGAGATCAGCGCAGTGTCTCGCGGCTACAGGGGCAGAATTGGGGATTGCACATTAAGCATGAGGAGGAAGATCTGGGTGGATGAAGAAGACGATGGGGGGAGGAGGAGGGCTATCTGCATGATAAGGAGAGGAAAGGGTGGGAGAGTTGCCAAAGACGGATATTTCTCTGATAGTGCTCAGCCCTTGAGGGTGCTTTTGGGTGATTTGGTTTCTGAGAAGTGCAGTAAGGCGTTATCCCATTATCCCGGCATGAAATATGAACAAGCGTTTGCTAACAGGGGCGTGCACTCACCCAGCTGGCCCTGGCAGATATCGGTGGTGCCCATGGTGCCTTCCACAAAGACGGCATTGCTGGTGATTTCCTGAAGTGGGTGAGAGGTGGGGAGGGAAGAGATGGGAGAAAGCCAAAAACAATTTGCAAGTACATGTGAGGGGTTGATGAAGACATATTAACACACATGCCCAACTTTTCAGGTTTACGGTTTCTCTGGCTTAGAGGGACAATTATGCTATACACAGGAATCAGAGAGTAAAATTCAATACTTCTTATGACCTTTTTTTGAAGACTTTTAATATATTTTAAGACCCCATAACCGCTTTAGGTTTTAACCAGTAACATTGGTGACATTTTAACTTACACTATATTTATTAAACACAGATTGTAAAAAACTAATCTTGAACTAAAACATTATCTATATACAGTGCATCTGAAAAGTATTCATAGCGCTTCACTTTTTCCACATTTTGTTATGTTACAGCCTTATTCCAAAATGGATTAAATTCATTTATTTTCTCAAAATTCTACACACAATACCCCATAATGACAATGTGAAAAAGATTTTTTAAAATAGTTGCAAATTTATATATAATGGGGTGATTATGGGGTGTTGTGTGTAGAATTTTGTGGAAATAAATGTATTTAATCCATTTTGGAATAAGGCTGTAACATAAAAAAATGTGGAAAAAGTGAAGTGCTTTGATTACTTTACGGGTGCACTATATATATACTATAAAATTGCAGAAATATTGGTATTTTAATAATGGTAACTACAGTACACACAGCAGAGTGATTTCCAATCTGGTAGGACTTTATTGATTTTATAAACAACAAAGCACCCCAATATTCATAGAATAAATTCTGGCAAACTTTAGCATACAACTATACATTGTACAACTGAAAATAATACAAAATGTAATACTTTGTAAAATAGCATTTAAGACTTTCTAATAATTTTTAAGGGCCATACATTTCTCTAAATCGATTTATTAACTTTTAATACTTTTTAAGACCCTATAGAGGCCCTGACTTTACTACGCAATTAATTTAAATGTAAGTACATTGTAATTAAGGCCACTTAATATAAAGTTGTACCAGGCCACTTGCAAATTCAAGGTTTTTCTGGATCTACAATTTTTAGTTGTGTTTGACTTGAGTATACACTCTCAGAAATAAAGGTAGACAAGCTGTCACTGGGGTGGTAGCTTTTCAAAAAGTACACATTTGTACTTGAAGGGTCCATATTGGTACCTCAAAAGTATATATTAGTACCTACAAATTTTAAGAGGAATACTTTTGTACTTTTTAGCTACTAATATATACCCTTGAGGTATTAATATGGACCTTTTAGGTACAAATTTGTACCTCTTGAAAAGGTACCACCCCAGTGACAGCTTGCGTACCTTTATTTCTGAGAGTGTAGTTATGTGTGTTAAAATGAAAATATATTGATGACATTTCTATGAAATTAAACATAAGCATAAAAAATGTGTCATGTCATGCTTATATATAGATTTTAAGGCAACACACACTCATGTTTTAACTTAACAATTGTTAAGAAAGTAATATAAGGTGGAATAACCTTGATTTTCAATCACAATAAATAAAAACATTTGATATATTGATATATAATATTCATTAAAAAAAGTTTTTTTAGAGGAAATGTTTTCAGAGGTGTTACCTTTTTACCGTAAACATATAAAGCAGAATTTACAGAGTGGTTTTAGTAGCTTGTTTATTTTTTAACAGTTTACTCTTGAAGTGTATCATCACCTTTAATGACCCAATAAGACCAGGACTCTTGTGTTCAATGAAAATTCCTGCACACTGTGAGGCAATAAAAAAAATTCCCCTGCACACTGGTGCATAATTTTTTATTAAATACATTTTTTGTGTTAATTCAACAACCCGTTGGTGTTATTTATTAATAATTGCTACCATTAATTAGTTCAGTTCATTTGCTATAAATGCACAGTACACAATCTTTAAACATTCTGACTGGAAAGTCCACCTGAGACCAATTCACCTTTGTGATAAAAGACTCTTCTCACAGTAGCCTAGTTAACTTATAAGTGAAGTTACCTTAGGGCGCAGCCACTTCACCGCCTTCTTGGGATCTGGATCCGCTGGGAGACCGAGGGAGCTTTGATTCGCTGCAAACACCTGAGTCTGAGAACAGAACTGCGGATTTGAGACACTTCTGCAGAAGGACTTCATAGTCTTGATCCTTGAACTTGACCGGATTTTCAATGGAGCCTAATTCAGACATCTCTTCAGGTCACTAGAGAGGATCAGATGCGTCAGGACTGTCTGTCACAACTTGTGCTGAAGTTTTTGAGCTTCAGCAGCACTTTTTGGAGCAGCACCTTCTACCCTGTTCCCTCCCTCTCATGTTTATTGCCCTGGGAGGCGCAGAAACTTGAGACGTAGCCTTTCTGATAATGCCCGGCTCGATTTTTGGCTTCCTGAGATGCTATTTAACAAAATTAGCCATGGTAATATTTAGACAGGTTTATTCAAATGCATGTTAGGTTATTAGCAGCAAACGGAAAAACGCCCTCACAGCCGTTGACGGGTAGACTTTGGCGGCAAATAATAACAATAAAAAAATGTATAGATATCGCCAAATCTCTACATAATTTCGAAATATATACAGTTGAAGTCAGAATTATTATCCCACCTTTGAATTAAAAAAAAATCCTAAACGATGTTTACCAGAGCAAGGAATTTTTCACTGGATGTCTTATTTCGGCTACAATAAAAGCAGTTTTTCATTTTTTAAAAAACATTTTAAGGTCAAAATTATTAGCCCCTTCAAGCTATATATTTTTTCGATTTTCTTTTCTACCACTGTTATACAGCAACTTGCCTAATTAGCTAAACCTGCTTAGTTAACCTAATTAACCTATAAGCCTTTCAATGTCACTTTAAGCTGTATAGGTGTCTTGAAAAAATATTCAGGGGAGCTAATAATTCTGACTTCAACTGACATTTACATTAGGAAAAAAAATGTAAAATCAGCATGTCTTGAAGGGACGGTTCACTCGTAAAATAAAAAGGGGGATTGAACGCAAAAGAACATATTTGGAAAAATGTTGGTAGCTGGCATCCATTGATTTACACTGTCCCTCACCCCCATGCTATAGAAGTCAATACGAGCAGCAGCAGCATTCATCAAAATGTCTTATTTTGTGTTCAACAGAAGAAAGAAACTCGTAAGGTTTTAAAAGCAAATATGGGAGAGTAATTTTTCAGTTTTGGGTGAACTATTTCTTTAAATTTGTGTGTAAAATTACATATACACCGCTAGATGGCACTGGAATACTATTATGTCGTTTCTTTTTTCTGTACACATATTCTTGCCAGTTGTTTCCTCGTCATACATAGTGAAACATAATTACATATTTAAAACTAAAGAAAAAAAAACACATCTGCCTAATATCCATAATATAATATAATATAATATAATATAATATAATATAATATAATATAATATAATATACTTTTTTTACTTTTAACGTTTTAACTTTAACAGTTTTATGATTTTCTCTAATGATGTTTTGCAATGAGACAACATGTCTGAGATCAAAACCAGGGACGCTTCCTAGTAGCCTACAGTAGTCTAAATATCATTTTGTCTCATAATATAATAATTATTACACTGAAAAAAAATTGTTAATAGTAACTATTACAAATATCATAAAGATAAAACATTATTGCAACAACAATAATACTTTACAAAAAACATTACCATTTGCAATTGTATTTAACATTGTTATTTTACAAGCAAGTATATTGTAATTTTTTATGTAACATTCATTTGTAATTCAAATGGAGTGCCTGATCAACCTCTTTCACAGGTTTTGGCAGACAGTGAAATCTGTTGAATGACATGCTAGAAATTGAATTTTTGATTGAGTCCAAATATTTCAATGATTTTTTTATTTACGTATTCCATATTTGTCAGGAGTCATTTGAACTCTATCCATCAACATCAAACCACAAAATTATAGGACATCACGGGTACAGGTATGGAAATAAAGACATTATTGTAGAGATGCAATGAAAGGTTAATCTCTTTGGCCTTCAACATGCTGTCTGAGAGATAAGTCCGCCATCTTGCAAATTCTGTCAAAACTAGAAAGTTTGGCTGCCGGTTAAAACGGGTTTGTCAAATAATTAAGGAAATAACCACCTGGTGGCAGATTAACACCAATGACTGAGAGGAATCTGAAATAGTTTTCAAATATTTGAATTAGCTTTTATTTATTTTTTTAATAGCAAATATAGTGGGAACATTATACATACAATTAAAATTCATTTATTAAGAGATTTAATGAGTTCTCTGTGTACTTTTCATAGGAGGAAAATAAAATTAATATTAACTTGTTCAACAAAACAGTATCAATATGCTGTTCTTAAAACTAAAATGCTTTTAAACTAAAGACAATTTTTTAAACTTCAGATGAAATGACTGAATTGGGTATTTGTACCCAAGAGGTCCCATAACTCATTCAGGACATACGCTAGACTGGAGCTTCCCTTACTGTAATATGCCTTAAACATGGATTGTTGTAAAAACTCATCAAAAAGTGAGAAAGCATTGTTTCTTAATTGACATGATACCAATTGTCAGTGGTGAGGAAAGAGTTAAAGTCACCTTATAAGTTTTCAATTGGGTTGAGATCAGGGGATTGAACTGGCCACTCCAATACCTCAGTCCTTTTTTGTCTGAAACCATGTTATTGCTTGATATCTTGTATGTTTGGGGTCACTGTTTTGTTAAAACATTTCCTCTTCAGCATAGAGAAACATAATCTCTTCAAATCTGATTTGATGTATTCAAACAGACCCATGGTACCTGGGGTCTGTACCATGAAGCTGGGTTAGCCGGTTAAGTTTAGTTTGCACCAATCCTTGGTTAAGCCCACGGCAACAAAGAGCAATTAAAGGGCACCCATTTTAACAGATTTAAGATACAAATTGTGTGACTCCAGAATGTGTCTATAAAATTTCAACTCAAAACACCCATTACATTATTTATTATACCTTACAGAAGATTTGGATTTTTTTGCTTTGAACACAATGTAGCTGTATTGTTGCCTGTGCCTTTAATGCTAGTTCTCCCTGTCCACCGTTCCCACGTGCCTATCAGAGTGTGCCTCAATCTCCACCTCGGCTGCATCAGATAAACAGCACAGTGACAGACATAAAGGAAGCAGATCTTATGTAACATTTGTGAGAAATACTTTAGTAAGAACTTCCCCAATGATTATTAGATGTATTTGTTGTGTAGTTAATTCAAGTATTTCTGCAACGAGTCACACACAATGTCGTTGCAAAGTTCACACACTTACACACACAGACACACACGCTCACAGCAGACACACACACTGTGCACGCGTTTGACTTTGCATTGCTTTTGCACTGCAAATGTGACAGGATAAACATTAATATATATTGCTGTATGGATATCCGTTGTGTTAATGTACAAAATAAACCTATTTAAAGTCCACAAACCAGGATTGAAGCATCACAGTATGAAAAACATCGCCATATGATGATTTTTGTGCCATCATGCTGCACAGTCTGGTCAGTATACTGAGGCTTGAATTTAGTACCTGGACTTTATTTTGAAGACTGTCAAGGACCACTAGATCCAGAAAGAACAATTTTAATCTCATAAGTCCACATTTGTCTTTGGGCCAATCAATGTGTTCCATAGCAAATTTGAACCGATTTAAATATACAGTTTTTTCCAGCAGTGGTGCTTTATGGTGGCTTTATGGGGTCTTCTGACTGTAGCTGTACTTACAAATCATTTTAGATCATCTTTGATCTGTCTGAAAGTGATAATATCTGGATCTGGACTCTGATTTGTTTTGACTGAAGTTTCAGTCTCCATTTCCATATTTGTGCTGCCACTTTAAAGCCTTTGTCAACATTTTGGAATGCGCATTACATAATTGACTGTGCTTCTTTTAAACGTTTTCCCTTCCCCAATAAACTTTTTACATAAATTTCTTCAATGAATGATGTTTGGAACAACCCATGTTACGTCACAAATTAGAAAGCAATACAATTGAAGTCAGAATTATTAGCCCCCCTGAATTATTAGCCACCCTATTTATTTTTTTCCCCAATTTCTGTTTAACGGAGAGAAGATTTTTTTCAACATATTTCTAAACATAATAGTTTTAATAACTCATTTCTAATAACTGATTTATTTTATCTTTGCCATGATGACAGTAAACAAAATTTTACTAGATATTTTTCAAGGCACTTTTATACACCTTAATATGACATTTAAAGGATTAACTAGGTTAATTAGGTTACTAGGCAGGTTAGGGTAATTAGGCAAGTTATTGTATAATGATGGTTTGTTCTGTAGACTATCGAAAAAATATATAGCTTAAAGGGGCTAATAATTGTGACCTTAAAAAAATTAATTTTGGCTTTTAAAAAATTCAAAACTACTTTTATTGTAGCTGAATTAAAACAAATAAGGCTTTCTCCAGAAGAAGGAATATCAGACATACTGTGAAATTTCCTTTCTCTGTTAAACATCATTTGGAAAATATTTTAAAAAGAAAAAAAAAATTCAAAGGGGGCTAATAATTCTGATTTCCACTGTACATTTTATAACAGTGATATTTGACACATTGCTTACCTTTCTCCTTAATAAAGGACCAGTAATGACAAGCGGAATGTTTTCTCGGAATAAATGAATTCTCTCATTAATGCCACACTGCTATTATTTTGAACACCCCCTTTCAACGCATTAGAACAAGCAGCTTACAATAGTTGAGTCTGTTGTTTTTCTATTACACTACTTCATTCACAAGTAAATCATATGCAATGCACAAACATCAACATTGCTAATAGCAATGGTTCAGGAAGTTACTGATGTTGTACTGTTATTTATATCAACACAACTGCATTCCCCGGCTTATTTTCTTTAGTATATGTGACCCTGGACCACAAAACCTGATGTTTAAATAAACAAAAATATATTGTATGGGTCAAATTGATCGAATGAAATTTTCTCATTACTCAGATTTTTTAAACCCTCAGATTTTAGGTTTTCAAATAGTAGCATCTAAGACAAATATTGTCTTATTCATCAGTGGAAAGCTTACTCAGATTTCAGTTGATCTATATATCTTATGTATAAAACATTTACATGTATGACATATAAGGTCATCTCATATATTGTCTGAAAATAAGCAATATTTAATATCGACCTATATAGTCACATCTGAAGTTTATGAAATAAAACACATTTTTTGCTAAAAACATAATACATATTATAAACATGATATTGATCTGACCCCAGATTAATAAAGAGACTACGCCGAAAAGAAAATGAATGAATGAATGAATGAATGAATGAATGAATGAATGAAATTGATCCTTTGGACAAACCCATAAAACTGTTACTAACTTTGAAGAGGCACTTTTACGACTTTTCTACTTCTACTTTTTTCTAGGGCTATAATTCGGAAACTCCAGATAGAGTTTGGTCACAAAGGTAAGCAATATTATTAGGCAATCATATTAATATCTATATAAATGGAAAGTAAACATGTGTTTAACTATATTATCATTTAACCCTTTTGTATCAATCATATCACCTGACCTCACACACTACCCTCACTTTCCTTCACAGATTGACTAGCTAAAGACATTCAGACAAGCTTACATGGGCTAAATAAACACAGCTAATAATGAGACGGATGTGAACAATCATTGATGATTTACTCTGTTATTGATGCCTATGTTCTGTGGGCCACATATGGTCTTTCAGTTAGAGAGGATTATGTCGTAACGACAAAGGTCGCCGACCCGCCCAGAACATTATCAGGCTCCCGGCACGTCCACGACCCCTACTGCTCCCACGACCCAAACCCAGAGCCTGTCTGCTTGTAGGCATCAATTAACACCAGTCGTTCCCAGGCACTGCCGAGGTGCCCGATGGAAATTCGTATTAGAATGGGATGAAAGAAGGTCAGGGGGTCAAGAACAGAAAGACAATTACCCTATATCTTGCTATTTAAATATCCTGCCTCAATGCATCACTTGCTATCACAATTTATTCTATTTAAACATCTCAAACTCTTTACATTTGTACTCGCTCTCTATTTAAACACATGCATGTGTAGAAAGAACTAGCATCCTAATGCTAATCAATTAGGGCCACACAATATATCATTTCAGCATCGACATCACAATGTGCGCATCTGCAATAGACACATCGGAGTGTGTGCAAAGTCAAGTCGGGATTTAGTACATGCAATTTGTGGAGCAATCTCAAGCTTTTTTTAAGCATAAAAGAATGAAAACTATTTTTTGCAACACACACTCTAAAAAAAATGCCGGGTTGTTTTAAGCCAATGTTGGGTCAAATGTGGCCAAACCTAATCATTGGGTTAAAAGTGTCTTTTAAATTGAATTGATTAAATTACTGTATCCCAAGCTTTGGTTTATACATATTTCACTCAATGTTAGTTTACAACAACCCATTATTTTGTAGAGTGAAGGGCCACTAAAACTATGCTCTTTAGGGGCCGTTCACATTTGGCATCTTTTGAGTGCTCAAGTTTGTTATTTCCAATGGAGGTATATTAGTAGTGACAAACACATGCACTCACATTTTCTAGGCATGCCTAGTTGAAAATATCTCAACTTTTCAGAATCCCGCAAGTGCACTGCAACCAATCAGCAGCATACTAGAGAATGGAAGAACAGCTGATAATTCCAGTTCAGCTACATCCTGATATGTATGATTTGTCAAACAAAGCTCTTATTATTTAAACATAGACTCGTTCTGAAGACGTAGCCCTATATACATTTATAGAGATCAAGAATTATGTAGCCAGAGGTATGCATGACTGCATTTCGTTTTTAAAACGAACGCTACAGGGCGGTATGATGCTGTTCCTTTTCGTACTTACCAGCTGACCGCTTACCTCCGTGTGGACGGCTTTTCCGCTGTTACCAGTTTGTCCAGTTAGCTCGCCACATTGACGGACTTGAGACGCAGAGAGTTGACCACGACGACAAGGTTTTAGCCCAGAAAGCAGGTAAAACAAAAGCCAAAACCAGGGTGAGAATGTGGTAAAATCTGAAAACATGTTAAAATCAGGCGAGGGCTTTTCTTTTTCTGTATTGCTTTTTAAAACTGTCGACTGGGTTTATGGAAGGGGTTAGCAGGTCAATCAATGCTTTTTAAAAAACTATAGGTTGGGTTTAGGGAAGGATGAGGGTGGGTTGATCAGTCAGTCGACAGCAACCTCTAGCAGATTTACGTGAGAAAAGCAGGCGCGAATGTCACTCACTAAAGAAATTTGAGATCTAAAAAAGCATACACAGCAGCCTCTGGTGGATTATATAAAATAAAAAAATAAATATATGCAAAAAATAAAAAATGCAAAAAAAATAATAAAACTTATGTTTAACTGGTAATAACTGGTAAGCATGATTTAGTTTTTAACCTTTGGAAACGTTTGTGTTTGTTTTCTTCTTTTTTATTTTTATTTTAAGAATTGTATGCATCCAAACACCCTTTTTTTTCTCTGCCAATAAATCTTGTAGCAAAGCTACAGAGTAAGGGATTTTTGGTGGTTGAAATCCAGAACTGAAATTTATTCTGAGTCAGACAGCACAGCTGAGGTTGCTTAGCAGCGGAAGGTGCAAGTTGCGAAGTTCATTGGACTTGTCGGAGGAAGTACTTTCAGATGCGATATGTGAACAAGGCCTTAGAGGCCGACCACACCGAACGTGCTTTTTGAATTGAGAGGTGCCTTTTTTAAATAATTTGCTAACAGCCGTGAATGCTCGCTGCTTATGCGTCCAGCGTATCTCGTGTTTTAACTGCCTGCAGCACCATTTTTGCTGCTGTACGCTGTACACTCGCAGCTTAAAAAAGTAAACTTAGCAGAAAAAACGCGTTACCTCAGTCGCATCTGTTTCATTCTCCAATCAAATGAAAGCAGAGGCGGGTTTTCCGTTGAAGTGCCTACAGTGTTTGTGTTGTCCAGATGACTACAGAGACTTTTGAAGGTGGAGAAGAGACTTGTGGTTGCTGTTTTGAGTTATCCAGAGCTGTATGACTCACAAATCTTGAATATTACAATATTATTAAAAATTAAAATTATACCAATATCAACAGCAACACTCGCGCACAATGAGCAGCTGATTCAGTTGTTGTCTATAGGGACATAAAAAGCGCACTGCACTTCTTTTTTTCTTGTGAACAAAAAGACATTGCGGTGCACATAACATTTTTGGAACGTAAAAGCGTGTTCAGAGTGAACGGCCCCTTAGCCCGCATTTTTGTGAAACTGCAAAAATGTACTTCAACATACTGTATGTTTGACTTTTGTTCCTATAGATATTTGCAGCAGGGGCGCTGCTGACCGGTACGGGCCCTATGACAACATTCGTCGGTGTTGCAAAAAGTGAAGAGCATGGTGGTTCTGGTGGGCCCCTAATAGTATCTCTGTTGGCCCCAAAACGGCGTGGGCCTTTAGAATCATCCTAACTTTCCCCCCGCCCAGCGGCGCCCCTGATTTACAGGGACATATTATTCATGTTTGAGTCCGGTGAAACATGGTTCCACCAAAAACCTGAAAGCAAAACCTGTAAACCTGTAAAATCAGGTTAAACTTTGTGGTCACAGTCACTTTTCTCTTATGATTGCATTTGAAAATACTATTGATTGGGTTAAGCTCAGTGGTCTGCTGGTAGGTAATCTGACAAGTCCTGCCTTCTTGTGGATCTGTACAAGAACGACATATATCTGAAACGTACAGCAAAGATTTTAAAACATATTTTAGATTCACCAAATTACATCATTACACAGCTCCCTCTACTGGATTTTTTCATCTGAAACATGCAACAAATTTACCCGAAGCAAAGTATTTTATGTTTCACAGAAAATGTAGGCTGAGACATGCATTTCCAATGAGCCTAGTTTTTAAAGCCTGTGACTGTGTAAGCATTTTACATGGGTTTAAAGTGTTTAATTGGACACAGGAAATGATAATGTCTGTAGTTTTAATGAACAACAATTGTATTTAATTATTTATATGATGAAGACTACACTGTGTTTTTTTTTGTTGGTTATTAAATTTCTGTACCTGAATAGACTTTTCCCATTAAAAAAAAAGCACACAATGCTTATTTAAGTTGTATCTTTGTTCTTATATAATTATCTATGCTTGCTTGGAATTTATTATATAAATTTTTTTATATTTTATTTTTTATTACATTTTATTATATTATATTTTTATTTATATCTTTCATAATATAGTGAAATTGTAATTTCCAATGTCATGCAGCCCTACAGTGAATACGTAATTAATATATGCACTTTACATCTGCTTTGATTTCTGTGCTTTTAGTAGATCCTTTCTTCTGTGCAAGAAATCGAAGAAGGTGTTATTTTCCGAGGGACGAGTTGGTTAGCTGGTGTAAGTATGCTTTGATCCCCCAGGGCAGGTCACAGCTTTGTGAACGTAACAACGAGACCTGCGAGCTCTGCTTCTGGAGTAAAGGCCAGTTCAACCAGTCTGTCTGTCCAACAGGCGGCTGTTTTGACCTGCATTGTGCTCATTTGTGTGAGAGTGGAGGTCACCAGGTGCTGGGTGGGTGAGTTTTTTCTCTCCCTCTTTTTTCGGTGTCACATACAGCTTGTCTGAGAGGTTATTAAGTTGTGTGCGTGTGTGTGAGAGAGAAAGAAGGAAAAAAGAGAAAAAGAGAAACAGAGAGAGTATTTGTATATGGGAAAGCTGAAGTGCTGCACAGTGCTCCTCATTTGTGCCACATTTGGGTTTCAGGGCTAAAGAAAATTAGGTAATCTGATTAAAGTACTTAATAATATAAAATTAGCACTTAATAATACAAATAGCAATTCCTTCCTATGCTGCAAAAGTCAATTTACATGGTTTTACAGCAGTCAGGCTTTGAGGAGGTATGGATGTAGAGAAATTTAGAGAGGTGTGTAACGCAATTTAACTGTTTTATAGTGATTATTGTTTTTCATAATCATAGAGGCCAAAATCGAAATGGAATTTTGATTAATTGGTTAATAGTATTTCGGTGAACTAGTAGTGAACTTGACTTGTTCCACGTGTAGGTGAAGAGTTGACGGAGCGTTACTGTTTTGAAGTCGATTAAATTATTGGTAGGGATATTTCAGTAATTGGTGGATATTGGTGGCGAAACGTCCCCTCCGCCCATGCCAATTCCACGCCCTTGATTAAACCAGTGGTAGGGAACCTAAATATATAAATAATTTGACATTTTCTTAGACCTTTATAGAATATACAAGTATTAATGTGACCCAAAAATCACCCAAACTTCACCCCAAATTGTAAATTCTGTCATCATTTACTCACCCTTTACTTGTTACAAACGTCTCATAAATTTCTTATGTTAAACTTCTGTTAAACTAAAGAATATATTTAGAAAAATGTTCAAAACTTGTAACCATTGACTGTATTTGTTTTTATTTCAGGCGCAACTTTCTTCAGAATATCTTCTTCTGTGTTCAACAGAAGAAGGAAAGGTTTGGAACCACTTGAGGGAGAGTAGCCTAAATAAATGTTCAATTTTGGGTGAACTATCCCTTTAACATAAAATTTTCAAATCCATATGTCTAATATAAATGCAGTAAAATTAAGCGAAATTGAACTTTTTTCTATAGCTGTATAAAAACAGCTCTTCATGGAAAATATAATGGCATAGGTGAGAGCGGGGCACTCAGTAACACTTTTCGGTTGTGGCCAAATAATGAACAAAGCAATGGGGTTAGACAAACCATTTTGTTTTTATTTTTTATCAACAACACACAAGCCTTTCCTGCAAACAAAATCAACTGCATGATCGCTGGACCTATGGTTTCTGTGCAGTATTGACAAAAATTCCAGGAGTAAAAATGTTACTATTTACCCCACCTGCGGGGCAGGTTGTAACAGAGAGGGTTAGTTGTAACACAAACATAAAAAGTCAGATTTCACACAATTAATTTAAATTCAGTTAATTTTAAATAGTATAGTTCCTCAGAACTTAATTTTTTTTTATTCTACATAGCACAACATGTTTATTTATTTATCTGTTGGACAAACACATTTAGATTCATTTGCATTATTATCCATTATTGTACAATGCATTTATTGGCATTATTAGCGATAAAAATATTATTTTGTCTATTAAAAACATTTTTTTATTTAAAAAAGTTCTCAACATTACACTCAAAATTCCAAAATTATTTTGTTAGTTTATTTAGTGTCCAACAGTGTGTGGCTTATTCGTAACACCTTGTTACAACTAAACCTGCTGTGTCGTGTTTTCCTCAAGACTGGCTAGCAGTCACTGTGTGGCAATCACAACAATATACGATTTGACGTGCATAGTTTCACAGATTTTTTTTTAATAAAAATATAGAGTATTATAAAAATACTTTTATGCTACAAAACGTTTCTCTTGTGTTTCTCATTCAAATTTCGCTGAACTTTTTCAATAATTGGCAGGAAGACGTCTGGCACTGTGGTAAAAAACCTCGGAAGCATGCCATGTTCCTGTGCAAATACCTTAAAACTACGTGTCACATTTTACCCCACGTTACCTTATGCTCTGCGCTCCCCTACTATTACATGAGCAAATAAATACGGAGAATATTCCCATTTTTATGTGAGATGTTGCTTTAAAATCCACTGGCTACAAACGAATTGGTCCTATGAATGTTACTAGAAGGCTCGCTGTACATTTGGCGAGAATTTAAATGAAAATGCTAAACCGCTTCCACCACAACCGGGCTGGGAATATGTCAGTTGTGGAGCATCCGCCGTAACAGGATTATCACCTTGTTTTTTGTGGTGAAGCGGGTCATGTCTAAACTCATATTTGTGGCCGTTTTCCTCCAGGAAACAGTGAAATTGTCACCCGTTGGTCTGTTTGTGGACAGCTGGAGCGTTGTCTTCCTCTCCCACGCAAGGCCAATAACAAACGCTAATTTCAGGGTTCAGGTTTCTTTCTGTGGTCTTTGCGGAGGAAAGGATGGACGTTTCCTCTGGATTGTATTGGATGCTAGTTTGGGAACGAGGATGAAGAAACACTAGAGCTTTTACGTGGTTCATCGTGTTCACACCTTCCCTTGCTCATTCTCTCCTTTATCGTCTGCATCATCCTATTGACGCGTAACGGAAAAGTACGGAAAAATGAAAGAATTTATTTATTAAATTCTTCAAAAAACTTGAAGAATTTAATAAATAATTATAATAAATAATAAATAAATAAATAAATAATAATACGTTTCTTTTACATTTAATGGCATTTACACCTCTGGTCAAATTTTTACTGGAGAGATTTTACAAATGTTTTTAAAAGAAGGTATTGGCTCAAGTAAATATTGTCAAATTGTGAAGTATTGTACCAAGTTAAAACCAATTACTAATTTGTACCAATTATTTTAGTTTTCTTAAAATAATACATATAAAATAATATATATATATATATATATATATATATATATATATATATATATATATATATATATATATATATATATATATATATATATATATAGTGCTTAGCATAATTGAGTACACACAATTTTGATAATGAATATTTTTACCGATTTCTCAGTGAATAGGCAATGTTGGTGCATTTAAACAAAACATATTTTTTAAACATATATATTTTATTATTTAATTAACAATATTAGTCACCAAGCATATTTATATTATCATATCACCCCAATTTTATCATCCTTACACTGGCTGCCTGTTAAGTTTCGTATTGAATTTAAAATATTGCTTCTTACCTATAAAGAAATAATTAATAATTTTAATAATATAACTTCTTAATTTAGTAATTTAAATAATAGCTCCTGTTTCACTACAATCCAACCTGATCTTTAAGATCTCAAAACTCAGGGCTTCTGGTAGTAACTAGAATAGCAAAGTCGAGCAAAGGAGGTCGGGCTTTCTCATTTATGGCTCCTAAACTCTGGAATAGCCTTCCTGATAACGTCTGAGGCTCAGACACACTCTCCCAATTCAAAACTAGATTAAAGACCTATCTCTTTAGTAAAGCGTACACGCAACGTCACTGATTCGATCCAAGACCAGCGACGATATGATCCCAAGGTTTCCATATCCTGGACCAGGCCGTATCCTGGGCAGCTACTGTGGTGGTCATGGAGGAGTGGAGAGCATGAGACTGATTCCTGTGACGCTCCAGAGACAGACGAGTCTTCGCTGAGGTCCAGCTTCCAGCCTCTGGCACTTGGACTGCAGCTCTGCACAAAATGTTTGGCCAGTGGAGAAATGGTTGTGCCCATCTGAGCCTGATTCTCTCCAGGTTTTTTTTATCTTCACTTTCGTCAATTGGTAAAGTTTTTTCCTCGCTGCCGTCACCACTAGCTTGCATGGTTCGGGATCTGTGGAAATGCGCATTGTTGGATTGCTCTTCAGTGTTTGGACTCTCAGTAGTGATTATTAAACCACACTAAACTGAACTGAACTTAAACTTTGAAAAATGAACTACACTGTTTCAATTTACTATGATCTTTTATGTGAAGCTGCTTTGACACATTCTACATTGTAAAAGTGCTATACATATAAAGGTGAATTGAATTGAACAACTCTCCGGAGGAGGGGCTCGGACCAGACTTGAGTTTCTGTAGATTTTTTGTGATACGAACATTTAGAAATGAAACTAAATTGACAGTTGTTGTCTAATTTTATTGGTTATTTGTAATATGAAACGTATTTGTAAGTTTGGCAAGTAGTTTTGGAGAATTTGACGTTTCCCCATTCAAACAGAATGCCCAAGCATACTGCCCGAGAGGCGTTTCAAAGATGGCCGCCCAGTGAAATGACTTGCCTTAAAGGGACTTTGCCGAAACATGGGGACAATGAGCTATATGCACACAGACTTTTAATTTTCAGCCAGGGAGCCCAGCGGCTTCTAGTGAACTGTCTTTCCATTACAAAATCGTCACATTTAAGATCTGATTTCTTTAAATATCAGCGATCTTCACTGCCTGTTAGATATACGATACAAAGTGGGTCTCAGATCGGACAAGACACACTGCATTAAATTCCATTCCCTCCCACCATGTCTTTAAAATATTTATTTTACCCAAGTATTTTCAATGGAATTTCTGCGCTAGCCTGTTGCTAATGACAACGCTAGAGGTTAAAACGGTCTTTCATCTCGTTTTACACTTGAACAACTATATGAGTGATTAAGTCTATTTAATTGAATGTATTGTAATTACATTACAACATCAATGCTGTAGAAAACAACCTTGTGAAATTGAAAATAGTCACATTAAGCTTTTACCGGAAGTTTATCGTTGGCTTTAAAACTCTAGCTGTGCAGTATATATAGTACCATTCAAAAGAACTATTAAAATCGGTTTATAGTGATTGGCTGATGAAGATTCTAAAGTGGGCTGCTTTCAGGAAACTTCATGGCTAAAATAGTTTCAGGGCAGGTCTTGAGCGAATTACAGTTCCACATTACGTTACTGAATTGTTATTTCAAATCCTCCAACAATCAGAAATCTGATCAAAGCAAAACAGATAGCATTGACTCAAAAATACTTTGGGTTTAAAGACAAAACCTGATAAACTGAAATACAACAGCGTATTTAGGTGTGTTTAGGTATTTAGGTGACTGTAGTAAAAGCAGAATAATTGTTGATTGGCCATTGAATTATTAAACTTATATCATTGTTATCCATTATTTTTGCTTAATATTTCAATTGCCCATTGTTAATTACTCCTAACACAATTTAGCAGGGAATCCATGCTTGGTCTTTTAATCCTTCAGTCATTGACCTTATTTATTGCTTCCTGTTAATGCCTTTCATTAAGAATGCTGTAAGAGCATTATAAAGACATTTATATTATGAACATGATGAACACAGACACAATTAAATTAATTGAGATGAACAGTCATGCATACTTAAGTGCAGCTTTCTTGAGACCCCAAAACCACAAACTTTTTCCTTTCACTCAAGAAGCAGTCGGGTATTTTGTTGTGGTCTGTAGTCAATCTTAAACACATCTCAAAGTCCACATGCACCTGCAGATCTGTGCGGTCAGTTACCCGTCTCCACACCCTGTTAGCATGGTGATTGGCCAGTAAAGATAAACACGGGCCAGTCCCAGATAAGAAGGGCAGCATGTTTAAGACGTCCCAAAAGAGACAAAGGGCACCTGGGAATGTTTTCTATCTGCCAGAGGCCATCTTAACTCGCACAAGCTCATGTTACATTATGTAATTGGGTCCGTGCGGCAACCAAATGGTGTGTGGCTGGGGCAGGGTGTATAAGGTTTTGATAGAGAAGCAATGCAGGTCCCAAGGCGATCACCTGTGATTCGGGGAATTGGGAATTTTTGCTGAACTGCCAGAGTTGTAAATGACGTTTCATACCCCTCCCTTTGTGCTTCGCTATCTTTCTCTCATTTCCCGAAATGGCGATAATTGGAGATGGGGTGAGAGCTACATATGGTCCCTTCAATTCAACCTCCCCCAGCCCAGGCTGAAAGCTCATTAAAAAGGTTGCTTGTTAATGAGCTATAGGGATCATAGAGCGTCCCACTCATTAGAGGGGCCAGAGATACCAGCGTGAAGGTTTTGTCCCATTACAAAAGAAAAAAAAAAACTGTTAAGATGACTCTGTCTGCTCCCTCTTGGTTTCCTTCCCAACATCCTCTTCACACTACCACCAGGTTCAATCCCAGCGCTCCTCTACAGATGTAGAATTGTGATTTTTTTGGACACGTAACCTACCTGGGTCTTTCTTGAAGGCCAACCTGAATGACCCAGTGGTTTACTCAAATATGACTGTACTTCTAACGGACTGTGACTCATCAGTGCAAATACTGTTGAATTTGTGATGTGATCTGAGACATGTACCAGCAGGTTGGACTTCACCGTACGTGCCGTCACACTTCCTGCTTCTCACATACTAACACACACTAACACACACACACCCCTCTGACTTTGAATCTGTTTTTTTTTTAATTGTCATACGAATAGGCATCGGGATACAAAATACACAGTAAAGTTGTGGACTACACGGTGAAAAATTACACAAGACATTACATTTAAATCAACAGAACCTGATATAACAATATATAGAGAACAAAAAGAGCTTTGTTTTCGCTGCTCCCTGAAGAAATGGACATCATTGAATGCCCAACTATTTTCACATTTGTTAATACAAAAAGAGCTTTTTTTATTACCGTTTATTACTTATTCTACATTATTTGTCATCACAAATATAAACTGTAACATAACAGTTCCCTGACGTTGATAAACAAAGCAATTGTAACGAAGCAATCTTTCCCTGTATAGATTTATCGTAAATCTGGTCTCTTTGTCACATATGAACAAACACACAAGTGCTCTCTCAGTGGGTCCACTGTTCAGAAAGGTCAACGCTGTCATTGACTACTCAGTCTTTCCTCAGAAATGAAACTTTTCATTCACATGACGACAAAAAAACAACCTGGAAAACCACTGAACAAAAAATAAAGAAAACATTTGATAGCATTTCTATGTTTTCTGGCAGTAAAACAAACTATACAGGCTCACAAAACACAGTGAAAATGTTTCTGTTGTGCAGTAGACTTGCTATAAAAAAAACAATGTGACATTTTTGTGGAGTAGGTTACAAAATGACACAAAATGTGTCAGCATATATTTACACTATTTACTAAATGTGAAACAAATGTTCTTAAACATAGATAAGTGACAGTGAACATGTATTGCCACAGACCCAATCAGTCCTTTTTAATATACAGCATCAAAAACGAAAACAACCCTGTCAGATATTTTGGGAAACACAAGCTGTCCATAGGCTCCTTAAGTAGACCAAAGACGTCCAATCCTGCTCCTGGAAGACCATGGTGTGGCAGAGTTTATCAAAGCCTGCTCCAACACACCTTAATGAAAGTTTTTTCAGTATAATTCCTTGATTAGTTTATTCAATGTTGAAGCCAAATGCTGCAAGACTCTTTGGGAGCAGGATTGGACACCCATGATGTACACCATATCCTTTTTTTACACAGAGTTTTATGAACCTTTAAGGCTCTGCGGTAGAGTGCAACAAAAGTGTAAACTCAAGGTATCCACTTCAGAGTTGCATTGTGTAATTTTAAATCACATTGATAGATCACATGCAGGCTGCTCAGTCCTTCTGTCCGATTGTCTTTTGGGCTCATCAAAAGGCTAAAATGACTTGCGACCATCTCCATATACTCTGATTGTGCTCTACTAGTCTTTGCTCTGGTTTCAAAGTGCCTTACCACGGTGGTTGGGTCAGATTTCATCCGATATTAGATTTAACAGTAGGCACTTGTACTGATATGAATCAAAGTCTTGGTCAGTAATCGGCGTTGCACCCTATAGTGGCTGTAAGTACTGTGGTGAAGACAGGAAAGGTCTGCTTGGTTTTTTGATAAGATGCTCACACTGAGTCATGGGCCATACTGAGCCACGGTAGTTTTGGTCATGATCATGTGCAGAAGTGCTGCTAATTTTAAATTGTGGTTTGACAGAGTGCCACAGTGGTGCCCATTTCCTCAGAGGTAGGTGGCTCATCCGTGCTGCTGACCCTCATCTCAGTTTCCTCCTCTTTGAGCTGCTCTGTTTGGTCCACACTGGAATCTGCGAGCATTGTGATGGGAGCTCCTGATTGATCACTGATGGATTCGTCCTCTAATTTGATGCCGAGGCTGTTATACTCAGTGAGTGAGCTCTGGCTGTAGGTGCTGACACTGGCATGAGTAAGTCCATGAACCTTCTTGAGGTGTTTCTCCAGTGTAGCATAGACTGTGAACGGGACAGAGCAAAGCTGGCACTGAAAGGGGGCACGTGTCCCACGGGCGCCATGAGTCTTCATGTGTCGTGTGAGCTTGCTGCTTTGTGCGCAGGCATAGCTGCAGAGGCCACAGCGGTATGGCCGTTCCCCTGTGTGGCTGCGCCGGTGAACCGTCAGGTTGCTGCTGTTGCGGAAACATTTTCCACAGAACTCGCAAGCCTCTTCTTTTTTCTTTTTGCCCATTCCATTGGTGACCTGCCTCCTTTCATTCTCCCGCTGCCAGTCCTGAACAATCTCTACAGCCTCAACCTCTTGCTCCCAGTCGCCTTGAGGACGATCTTCCCGCTCTGGTCGCTTTGGTGTGCAGTTGCCGCTGGCGATTCCACTTTCCCCACTTCCACCTGTATCTCCGCTCTCCAGAGAGCCCTCTGAGGGGCTGCCGTAGGGAGATGGCTGCTGTGGCTCACCCTGAACCTCCTCCTCCACTTCTCTCTGGTAGTAGCGCAGAAGCTTGCGATCCACAGCCCTAGTCTGCAAGGGCATCAAGATCAGACTGGCACCTCCTGGATGCTTCCCAGCCTCCATGCTTCCTCCATGACCACCAGAAATATCATTATCTCCCTGTCCAGATATCTTTCTGTCCTCATCTGTACTGGCAGGGCTTGGATCAGATGCTTCCTGTCCAGCAGCAGAACGGCGGTGGCTTCTCATGTGTCGTGCCAGTTCACCACTCTGGGAGAACGTGAGCTGGCACAGGCCACAGTGGTAGGGCCTATCGCAGGCATGAGTGCGGCGGTGGGCGGACAGGCTGCGCAGAGACTGAAAGCCCTGGCTGCACATCTCACAGGAGAAGGCTGTGTGAATTGATGGAGTGGACTGGGGAAAAGGTGAAGCGGCTGGAGGAGATGGGGAAGGAGAAGGTACCACTCCGCCACTGTTGCAGCTGACCTCTGCCAGGCGCTGCAAACACATAGAGAAGTTTAAGCCCTGCAGGTCACGTGGTACATGTGTGGAGCTGGGAGGAGGCTTGTGAGGACGTACTGATCGCAGGGAAGATGGTTGGAAAGCAGTGGCCAGTGTGGCACCCAGGTGCCGTGGATCCATCATGGCTGCCGGTTTTGACGTCTGTGTGGTGGTGTCGTCCTCCTGGTAGATGTTGAGAGAATGTGTATTCTGAGCATGTTGAAGGAGATTCCATGCGCTGGGGAACACACACTGACACACTTGGCAGGTGAACATGGAGGGCTCTTCTGTTTTAGAGAGGGAAAGAGAGGGATAGAGAAAATACATTTTTTAATCTTACGTAAATGAAAACACACAAAAAAAAAAACCACAAAGCATACAACTAGGGCTGGGCGATTTGCCCTAAAATCAAAATCTTGATTAACGTATGATTATTTTGTTTATTTATTAATTTTTTATGCCCTCATAGATAACAAACAAGTTTTTTTTTCAGTAAATAAGCTCACATATTACCATTGAGAAATTTTTGAATGAAGGGTGCATAACTTGATTTTAAAACAATTGAAGGAAACACACAACTATCTACGGCCTATGATTATTTATTGAACATCAACATTGAACAATCATAAAGTCTGCGCTTTGTGCCGTCGTGATGTATAGTTACATATTTTGAGAGGTGCACTGGTGTGTGACCGCACAAAGGCTGTGCTGAAAATACGCTTGTGCTTAACACAGAAGTATAAATTAGTCTTAAAAGAGAACTCCACACACGGTAGGGAAAATCGGAAACAAAAAAGATCTAGAAAAATTTGCTGATTATAGGATATGAATGTCGATTTCAATAACTTTTCGATTTATCGCCAGACCTAATACAAACAGATACTCTTTTACATATCAGTACATTCAGGAGGGAAAACCACACTAATTAACTAATAAATGGTCGATAACATGCATGTACAACTGTAGCCAATCTTCATTGCTAATGTCCAGGATAAACAGAATGTGGGTCAAAAGCAAACAAACAAAGGCTTTCACACGCTTGCGTGCCCTCTATATTTCTGACTAAATCTGCTGAGTGGACTGGAAAGATGTCTATCATAACATGACATGAAAATGAAACAGCAGAATGAAAAGGCTGTAGGCTATTTTGGTCATTTACAGAAAACAGAAGAACAGGTAAAACCACAAACAGGGCAGATACAGCCTGTGGTTAGGTTTAGAAGAGAATGTTAACATACTTCTTACAGTATAGGTGAAAATTTAAAAGCGTCAACAAAACTCAGATTTGCTAAATGCAACAAACAAGGACTAAAATGTTTGTGTAAATCTGATCTTGACTTTTTTTAGTGCTAATCATCCACCACATCTGCATTCTGCTAAAACAAGCAGTGCCCTACAACCAACTCCCATGTTACTACAACTCATTCTCCTGACCTACAGCACCTCCTCCCGAGAACATGTTTTCCCCATTTGTCTAATTTTTCAGGCAAATCTTTAGAAAAGCTGCATGTCACAGAGCCCTGCAGGTGTCAGAGCAATAATGAGCTGGTAATAGCGCCGCTGTTGAGTCAGACCTGAGCAGATAGGCTCGCCTGATTAAAGGTGTGCTCACAGGAGAGCCGGATGACTGCGGAGAGGAAGATTGAGACAGAAGCAAATGAGCACGGATGGGCTCCTTTAGCAGCTCTGGTGGTATTTTTAAACGTGGTTAGCTTTGTCTCTATTTCAGAGAGCTGCTCGCCAATTAAGCTGCAAATTGCTAATTAGCGGAACGGGGCAAACGAAGGTTTTATGTAAATGAGTCCTGACTCAGCCTCCTTGATAAATGGGGCCTGTCTGCAAAGAGAATCCCAAAACTGAGAAGAAAATTCATTTCATTTTTTCCATTCTCTTACAAAGGGTTCAAAGCAGAGTGCTATAAGCCTCTTTTACATCTCCTCTAGTCAAAATCCTTCTTCATTTTATTGGGAGGGGGCAAAGAAGAAGATTAAAAAGAGCCTCTCCTATTTTCCTCTCCTGTCCTCTGTGCCTGGTTAAGAACTCTCGTCAAAAAGCAGGAACCAGATCAAGAAGCCTCAGGGAGCGGAGGTTAAAACATGGGATAAAAAGGGTGGCTTTGATTTGAAATGTGTTTAAATTAAGAACAAAAAGAAATAGCAGCACAGGTCATGGAAAAACAACAGAAAAAGCATCACCCCTGTGACTGCACCTTCGTCCCCTTCACACAACACCCCTTCTGCCTCCAAATCTCTCCCTCGGGTGGAGGGTGCGAGGAGGGGCGGAGGGGGCTTTTGTCTCAGGGTCTTGGAGTGAAACACAATACCCAGCCTGTCTCTCTCTCCCTTTCTCTTTTCCCTCTCCCTTTCTTTCATTCTTTCCCCTCACTCTTTTTGTAAGGATTCCCATTTGGCCCAGGGTAGCAATTGCATATTAAGCAGAAGCAATAACCGCTAATTAAAAATGCAGATTGGCTGAGCGCGCTAACGAGCAGCAGGCAGAATCTTCTCTCTCTAGGGAACGGAGCAAGCTAGCGAGAGAGAAAGATAAAGATAGAAGAAAGGGACAGTTAAAATGCAGAGCAAAGAGAGGCTGAAGGAAATAAAAATAAGACTATTGATACATTGTCTAAACCAGTTCACTACACTGCATGGCTCTCTTCAAAATCTCCCTCTGTTCGTTTTTTGCACCCACATTTAAACACACATGTACGCCTGTTTGATAGTTTGTGGGCTAACTGATGTTTTATTGGATGAGTAACAATGAAAGTGCAAAAACGATGTACACACAAAACGCCTAATCCACCCAGGCAACACAAAAAAGTATTCTTTTGGAGACCCAGAGTTGCCAAGAACTGGCTACATTTGAACTCTAACACTAATAGGTTTGTTGTTGTAAGAGTTTAGGGAATTAAGACTACATAAATAGGATATTTTATGATTTTACTGCAATGTTAATAACAATACACATACATGTATGTAAATAAATCTACAATTACTCAAATTCTGTATGAATGACTGATACTTGATGTTAGAAAAACAAGGGGTCATAGATGCACACATCACCAACTGCAATAACTGCATGTTTTATTTGCATTAAGTACATATGTGAGAATTAGAATTAAAAACAATAAATATTCATTAAATGTTTACCAGCCTATATATACACACCTAATATTTAAATGTAAACTTACAGCTAACCCATCACAAACTGCATTAGCTAACACCATTTTATGACAAGGTGCAGAAACCACAGACTTTCAGCCCATCGAGTCTATTTTTTACTTGTGTAAATTAATATTGATTCAGTTTTTAAATTATTTCACTAATATTACTGACCAATGTGAATTTTTTTCAGTTGATTCATTTACAATACAGTTTGTAAAGTAATAATTTCTGTCTTTTAGTATATATATTATATGAGAGACCAAATATATGGATCTAATTGGATTTGCATTGTAAACATTAAAGTTAAAGAAGCATTATTATTTTATTTAACATATTAAGTTTTTAGTTACGTGACACCCAAAATCATTCTGCAAATTTTTTTTTTTTTTTTTTTTTTTACAATATTCTGTGCAGAAATTAAAAAAAAAAAAAAAAAAAAGTCTGCAGATTCTGCCTGACCCTAGGTATGACTATTGAAAAAATAAGCTATTCTTCTTATTATTATTTAAATAAATTTTAAATAAACACTAGTCACTTTAATGCTACAAGTAAATTTAGGAAAAGTTGATTTATATTTGAAATGTTTAAATGGGAGAACAAAATGTAAATAAAGTGAAATTCACTGAAAAAAAAAAAAATGAAAACAAACAATAAAATATTCAGTATGTTCATATGAAATACTGCCACTTTTTAAAGGTAACAAATATATACTGCATGTCTGCTGATCTAAAAAGTAAAATTCAAAAGAAAGCAATGAATTTTACAATGAAAATGCAAAAACGAAATAGGATTAATTGACTTTTTTGGAGTGGCATTCATTACTGTTCAAAACTTTGTGGTCAGGAATACTTTTTCAAGAAAATGTATAATTTTATTCAGAGAAGATACATTAAATTGATTAGAAAGTAAAGATTTGACTAGATTTGATTGTATTATGTCAATTATATTATGTAGAGCCCCCCCCCTTCATTTTTCAAGTAAAGATGAAAACAGAGTTTGTTCAGATCCTTATCAGAGTCCATCTCTAATCTCATTTTGATGCCTCAAAATCTTTGCTTCAATAATAACCAAAGACTATAGACAGTGAGGAAATCACACATTAGAATGTTTTGCATTTCTCACCCTGACACCTTTTTCAGCAGCATACACCTTCACACACACACACATGCGCACACGCACAAAATAGGCAAGAGGGACTGAACCCCAGAGCAGCAAGTAACGTGGATGGCCGGAAGCAGAGAACGAAAAGGAAGGAAATGCTAGCATGTGTATATATGGGAGGGACTGACCTGAAAGTAAGAATGAGTTTTTTTCTGTTGTTGATAACGATCAATCACAATCATTTTCTAGTTTCAGTCTGTAATGATAAACTAATAATGTCTGCTTTGCTCATGTTATGGGGGAAAGAATGCAGCCCATATGAGGAAGCGATTCAGGTCACGGTTCAGAAGCTTCAGCCTGAGACACACCAACACCTGCACAGGCCGGCGAATCCCTTTAGGGCTAACTACTGCAATGAAAAACACTACAGAAGCTGAAGAAAACACACATACACACACACCCACCAACATCCTGTTTAACAGTCAAAAGTTCAATGTTTCACCAAAAATTTCCTTTAGAAATTTGAAACATCTTTACTTTCCTGTTTCCACTGTACAAAAGCTTCCTTAGAAATATGGTTTGTGGTAAAAATGTAATTGTGATGTAAATTTGATTGTAATAAAAACAATTCTAGGTTTTGCTACCTAATTTGGCCCCAGATATATTTGGGTTCATGTTTTTTTTTTTTTTTTAAGAAAATGATTCTGTTCATCAAGGCAGAATTTATTAAATGCAAAAAAAATGTTAAACAATTTTAAATAACTGCTTATTGTATGTAGATTCAAATGAAATTATTACTTCATTATTACTAATACATTAATAATAGTAATAATAATAATAATAATTATTATATATTATTATTTATAGTAGAGTGATTTCTGAAGGATCATGTGACTGTGA
Organism: Danio aesculapii; assembly: GCF_903798145.1. NCBI lineage: Eukaryota > Metazoa > Chordata > Actinopteri > Cypriniformes > Danionidae > Danio > Danio aesculapii. Next base: position 56,382,093 of record NC_079452.1, read on the forward strand.
AGACTGAAATAATAAACCTGAAAATTTATCTTTAAAAATTACTGGAATAAATTATTAAATTAAATTATGAACTACTTTTGAACAGTTGTTTTATAATGCAATAACATTTCACAATTTGTACTGTATTTTTGATCAAATAAAATGCTTTGGTGAGCAGGAAAACTTATTATAAAACCTTACCGACCTAATATCCCTGATCTTTGTTTTAAATGCAATAAGATACATTTTTCATTGTGTGTGGGAGTGTGAGGAGGAACATAGTTCTAAATTATGTATATTGAATATGTATGAAGACAGTTGTGCTTAGTATACTAAAGAAAGAAAATGGATTGATTTATGTTTAATACAAGCAAGACATTATAATGCTTTATGTTGGAAAAATGTTAAATTGGACATTGGTTGAAAAACCTTATAACATGTTTGGCTCTTGAAAAGCTCACATAATAAGGAAAGAATCCTCTGAATTTTGGGACATCTGGGAGGTATTTTTGAACTTATTGAGATATTGAAGAAGCTTTGGAAGTCTGAAGTTGTGGCATGTGGATTGGTGATTGATTAGATTTATTTTAATTCATTAATTTAATTAATTCATTAATTTATTATTCAGTTATCTTTTATTGTTATTATTTTTAAATAAGGATTATTATTAAATGTTTATTTTTCCCTAAATCCGTCTGGGGTAAGTTAAGTATTGGGTTTTGATTTATTGTAAAACTTTAAAAAACTCAAGGCTTTTTAAGACCTTTTTAATACCATTTCGAATGAAATTCAATGCCAACTTCGTACCTATACTGACAGAAGTATGAGGGGAAAAATGTAAAATCTGTATAAATTTTGAACCCTAAAAAATAATAATGTACAAGTGACTAATTGAATTGAATAAAACATTTTATTTAAATTGTCAGTTATATTTAATACATACGCAACATAGTAAGCTACGGCGACGCACTTTCTGCTATTACATGGAGCGCGAGATGCACTCAATGTTACACTGCTTGAATTTTTTAATTAGCCTACATTAGTAACAGTTAATTTTGCTATGGTATGAACTGTAATCCTAAGAAAGGCAAAAATAAGTACAGCGGGTTCTCTGTATAAGACATGTTATACAACAATCCTACTGACCCAAATTTTTGACCGGTAATGTGTATATAATAATAATAATAATAATAATAATAATAATAAATTTATATAATAAATGTAAACATTACTTGACAGAAAAATACGAAATATTACAATTGAATGTAGAGATGCTCACAAATTCAACGTGCTACTTATTTGTATGAGGCTTATGCTGAAATATGCAACACATGTAAACAGCGGAATTAGCCACAATTTGTAGCTATACTTTGGATTATTAAAATGTTTCTCGAAATTAACTTATGAAATTCCTTTATCGATATAGTTCCTTTAATAACTGTTCAAATGGAAACCCAAAATAATCCATGAAAAACTGGCAGAAACCTTTTTCGGGAATCTTTATATTTTAAGAGTGAATTCTGTTTCAAAAGGTGAACAATGGGAAAATGGCTCATTTCAAGACTTTATTTTGATAGGAGTGATGCAATTCACAAAGGACTCTGGGAATAGCACACCATGTCAGCACCTGCTATGACTGACAGTGCTGGAATAATGAGTGGTTTGAGGAAAGTGTGTGTGTGTGTGTGTGTGAGCAAGAGCTCTGGGAGTTTGGTGTAGTTTGGTGACCTGACTGTGCTGTGTTTACCTGGCCACTTCACCTGAGAGACAGAGCTAAGGAGATGCTCAGGTGTGCTCAGGTGCCTTTCCGCCACCCCCCTGGGTGCATGTATAAGTGTACGTTTGTTCGCGTGTGTAACAGAACTGCCTATCCCTTCCACACAATTAGGCCCGGTGTCTCTAACTCGCAAACTCACCAAGGCCTCAGCGCCACAGCAACAGCGGCCTAATGAGCCGGACTGGGGACGAGGTTCTTAAATGAGGGGACAGTTTTACAAAAAAAAAGACACTAATTAGCACCTAGAACTTACCAGCTCGGTTGGCCTCCACCCTCACACCTGGCTCTTCCTTCCATCTCCTGTCCGTCACCCGCCGGAGCTCCACATAACCCGCCTCCACCTTCGTTCCTTGGCCACACTGCACCGTCCGGCTGGCTGGAGAGGGAGGAGTGTGGCCCTGAAGACGGGCTCTGGCTGTGTCACACCCGCCCTGTTTGTGCTGGATAAAGTTGAGGATGTGGGCCAGCGGGAATGCCTGACCACACTGGCCACATGTCAACAGGTCGCGACCTCCATCTTCAGGCTCAGGTATCTGCTCAGAGGATGATGATGAGGTGATGGAGGGGATGAGTGTGGAATTTGGATCATCTGTGAAGAGAACACCACCAAAATATTGTAAAAAATGTGTTTGTTGAGAGGATCTCTTATGTAACACCTTTGGTTGTACTTGCCCTGATTGGAGCAGGAGTCGAACCAGCATTGGAGGTGGGAACGATAACATAAATAATAAAGAGCACAGCCTCTAGCATTAGTTGCCATGTCTGTATTGTGTGCTCAGGAAAGTAAGTTTTACCCTCAATGCTCCATTACATGTATCCATGTACCCCCATTAACCTCACTCATATCTGGGTCATGGCTTTAATAACTGCTCTTGCTCTATACCTCATTACAAAAAGTTTTTGGACTGGCATTTTTGGCATGCAAACAAATATGATAAAGACCACAGGTTCCACTGTCAGTCACTAGCGTCTCTTGGGTCTGGGAAGTAAGGTTTATTTGCACAGCTCTTATGATCTGGACTTACACTTTCCTTTCTTAATCTCCATGGTTCCACTCGTTCAGCTAACAGCTGGATTCAAAAGTTTTTTTAAATGAGCCTCTTTCATCAGTTGCTAGTAGGGTTGCAACGATTAATCTGTTTTACTATTAACTGCGCTTAATTTGTCATGGTTAATTAATTGTGAAGGGCTGTCAACACCACGTTTCTGCAAGAAACAAAACTGCAGCAACTAAGAGTTATACACCAACTGTGCACTAGTTTAAAGTTCTGAGCTTGTACACCGAGACTGATAACCACGCACACTGGATTAACTATGACTGAGGCTATTAACTAGGGCAAGTTCGATATTTCCAATGGAGGAATGTGCACACGATGCTACACGCGTTCCAGGTGCACCTAGTTGAGATGACAGGGAGCTTTTGAGACAGCGGGAAATGTAAACGGCTGAGGTTTGAGGAAGACACAATGAAAAGAACACAGGTTTGCAAACCCACCTAAAGTTACAATAATGGCGCAGATGAGAGCAATCATGTGGTGAATTCTGACGCGCCAGCCGAGATCAATCGAGTGTTTCCGGAAAGAGTGCTGAAAGACTCTTGTGGATCAGCTGTTTGATAGCCTGAATCTTGATGTGTTGCATTCACCATGTGTTCAGTGCAAATGGCTGCTAAATGTAAAATCTAACAATGTACACGTCATCGCCAAAGAAGCTCACCTTTACCAAGTTTAAACTGAAACTGCGGCTCATGACAAAGAAAGGTGCGGAGCAGGTGGTCCTTGCGAGAATCCTGCTCTGCTCTCAAATATTGAGACAGTCCATGCTGCAGTTGACCAGGTCCGCTACATAGTTGACGATCGACAACACCTCCCCCTACCCTAAGCCCAACCGTCACAGTAGCATGGGTGTTAAATAAGTGGGCAGTAGTTGACAATTGCCTACAACTCCCCCTACCCTAAACTCAACCGTCACAGTAGCATGGGCACTACCTTAGTGGGTGGTACAAGGTCCGCTATGTAGTTGACGATCGCCTACACCGCCCCCAAAGTATCTTTGTCAAACCGCAGTCTCTTTCATATGTTGCCCATATCTAAACACCATTTTTACACTACTAAGTTAGCACAGATAGTTATAAATTAATTTACACAAAAAATCTAATAATAATTTATGAAATGCTCTGCAATGAAAGTTGTCCGGGCTTAAGGTCTGCTACGTAGTTGATGATCGCCTACACCTCCCCCTATTCTAAACTCAACTGTCCCAGGAGCATGGTTCGTTACGTAGTTGATGATTGCCTACGTCATCAAGCTGGGCCGGCTGACTCGCCTGCTTTTTTCCACAACCACACAAAAATGTAAATCGGCACATAACGAGACTGCACACTTAAAATGACACAAACCGAAATCAAAACTTTTAAAAAGTATTAGAATTGAGACTTTTCTTCCTTTCTTTTGTCCATTCTATTTTGAGATGCATATTACTTTTCTATTTAGTTAGTGAAAGTTAATTTTAGGCCCTGCATTAGAGAAATACAATTGTTATTCATTATTTTTTTTATTTATTTTTTCATTCATTGTTCTGTCATTTATTTTGAGTGTAACATTATTACTTATGTTTAAATGGCAAAAAATTACTTCTTTTTAAGCACAAAGAGAGAAATGGACAACTGTTTGTTTTTAATTTTACTATGTGCTGTATTAATTGGCTACAGAGCAGCAATAAATAACACTTTTAATTATAAGGAGTTTTATGTGATTTTCTGAACTAGTAGTGTCTTGAAATCAATAAATGCATAAGAATCGTGATAACTGCAAAACCGTGATTATTCCTCAGACTATAATCGCACAATCAAAATCCATGATTGTTACATCCCTGGTTGTTAGTGCATCTACAGCCCAAGTAAATGGAGCTAACTTGCACAGTTCCATCCCATCTGGGTCACGACACCAATGTATCCCCTCAGGTCCTGCTCCAAGTAGGATTCAAACTGGCAATTTTAACCTAGGAGAAGAGGAAGTTAAAAGAAAAGCTAAAGCCTGCAGCTTCTAGCATCAGTCATCAGTGCGCTTTTAGACAGCCTCCGTTACACTTGAAACTCTTGAAATGACCAAACTGCGTCGCTTTGCAACAGCCTTGTTTCTCTTCTAATGTGCTACTTTCAGTTCTCTGCATTCATCGGCGTACTGCTAAACTGTCACCATCAGCACAGCTCTGTCTGGTCAGCAGACACTGACCACTTCCTGTGTCTCTGCCACCGAGGTCTGCTTTGCACAGGAAGCAGAGCGATGCAGCTCCGACCCGCTTGAGCAATTCACCCATTAGTGCATGCTGATATATCAGGCACTTTGCACTGTAGTCGTCCTACCACACTCACAAGTCTGTTGATCAAAACAAGGTGTCTTTCACACCATTTATAACCACTGTGGTGAAAGAGTGATGAAGTATGTAAATCTAGCTAGGCCAAAGCATGATTTTGTTACCAAGATAACTACAAAGTCTACTTTGAGTGGGTGACCAGCAAAGACTGCATAAAACACCAGAAAGGTTAACTTAATCAGTGTTTAAAAAATATTAATGCTAAAAAGAGGGAAAATAAATGCATCTACACACACAATAATTACACTTTTTATAAATATGAACAATTTTAAATAAGAATTGATTAGTATATTTGTCTAACCGCAGTCTTTCATATGTTGGCCATATCTAAACACCATTTTTACACCAAGTTGGCACAGACAGTTATAAATTAATATACACAAAAATGTAGTAATAATAATTTATGAAATGCTCTGCAATGAAAGTTGTCTGAGCTTGATCAAATCTGCATATTTTATTACAGATTTCATTTTCTTTGCTCAGTGGATTGGTGCACACTCATCCTGCTTCAAGCACCTTTAACTTGGCTGTATAAAGACGGTTAGTTAAGAGGAACTTGCCCTTTGGCCTGGGTGCTTCTGCTGTGGTCATGGACTCCTGATCACACACACAAATACAAACACACACCTTACAGCCTCTACTGGATCCACCTGCCCGGACTAGGCTGTCCATGCCGATGCAGGTACAGACAGTCTCGGGGAGGGGAGGATTTCACTGGTGGTTACTCAGAAATGTCACCTTTCCTGTTTCAACAGCTCTGGTTGTTTGTGCCGACACGCAAAAGGCGCGGCTTGCTCTCTCTTCAACACACAAATGGCTAGAAGTCCGACTCATTTAACTGAACCGGTTCGTTTGAACAGTTCGCTTCACAAGGTTGTTTTCACGTCATCACGTGGTCCTTGACATCTTGTTATAATATTACAAGCTCTGACACTATCATTTAAGACACGGTTTACTATTAATACGGATGTTTATCACATTTTATATCCGAGTTTCATTGATTCAGCTGGTAAAAACATTAATTAATCTTGATTAGCTTTTAAAACTCTTCAAATTAACCCTAATAAAATAGCGTTAAGTGAGCTAACGAATAAAAACAAACTAACATTTCCTATCCTTTCCGATGTGGTTCAGCTACAAATCTATATTAGAGAATCAAGTATCAGATATCAGGGTTCAAACGATTCATTGAACAGAAGAACTCAAAGGAACTTAAAGAATCGGACACGGCTAAAGCAAAGACAAGACTTGTGGTCAGGTGAAGCACGCACAGCTGCCCACAGTTAGAAGATAAAACAAACAACAAAAACATACTGTCATGATCAAAACAATATTTCACAGCCCTTTAGACTTACAAACCATCAACAGCGACTATATTTATCGATTGATGTATTGGTTATCAATTAATAAACGTCATTCTTAAAGAAATACGCACTTGTCTATGAAGAATACGCGTTAAGTGGCATCAGATAATGAAGATGTGCATATAAATATTAATGAATAAGCTTTCAAATTAAAACATTCGCCAAGTTATGACAAGTGACGACACAATGTAGAGTTTGTGAAGATGCAATAAGGAAGTGCAGTGCTATTGCGCCAACTTACAAACAAGAAAAAAGAGCACAGAACGATACATTTGACACTGAATTACTGGATAGAGACAGCTCGTCAGCAACACACATAAGTTAAATAAAAACACAAGGCCACTGTTTTTCCCCAACTCCAATGTCAAGTTCTGTACGTTACACGCGCCGGAGCAAGCCACAAACCACGTGAAAAGTTGATTATGCCTTATTGGCTATATCTATCACTCCTACCTTCACTCTCACACTGTCACATTATCAAAATTAGCTCTCCATACATACGTACATATTACGTTTTATCGTTTCAATATAGGAGGAGCTGTTTTAAATCCAACTTACCTTGCATCACACTCAGGTGTTGCGGTCTGCTGCCGAGTTTGCGTCTGGACATAGTGAGAGAAGCTCCTCCAAAACTACACCAGAATGAAGCAGGCAAACCTAGTAGACCTCATAAAACGGCAGTGATGTGCGTCTTGAGTGTCGTTCAGTGCTGTGCCCGTCAATGTTCAAGTTCACACTGTCTGCTGGCCCTGCAGGAGGAGGAGGGCATGAGGAACGCCTCCAGTCCTTCAGCCCGCCCATCATCATCATCCTCAGTACTCCGTCTTCTCGCTGACCTCCATGTAAACAACTCCACTCTCACAACCACCGCATTAAACAATTTAAACTCTCCGTTTACTTATCTAACTTATGTGTCGTATTGGACGAATTGTGTAAATAGTTGCTTTGACAGCGCGGAGCTGCTGCTCTGACACCAATAAAAAGTGCTGGTTAAGGATGTGGGTGAAGAGGAAGTGGCTTTATCGAGGTCGACTGAGAGACAGGTGTTCGTTCGGCTGTCCGGCGTGTTTCGAAACCCAAAGTAACTGTCGCTTTACTTTCAGACGCCTGCTTCTCTTTTGTGGACGGCGGGTGCAAATATATGTAGACGAAACTGTTCGTTAAAGTGTGTGAAGTGAACAAAATTTTAGTTAATAATATGACAGCAATTTAAGTTACGCCAAATCACAATAGTTTCTAATTGGTTAAGTACGCCATCTGGCGGTTAATTTACAACACGTCATCGCAGTAACGTAACACCAAAAACAAACGGTTAATTTTTTTCCTCAGGAGAAACACCACACAAGCCAAGTTTATCTTTCATTCATGTTTAGGTTTTTATTTCTGTCAAAATGTGTGGTCACCGATGATTGTTTTTAATAGAAGAACCACCAGACATTTACATTACTGAGTGAAAAAGATGAGCAATTAGAATCTGCCTTTTCTTTAAAAGAAATTTACTCTCGTTGAGGATATTATGTACAATGAGGTAAAATGGGAAGGTTTACCTAGAAAACACAAGCATGTCACTTACTCAGCCTTGCTGACCTTTTTCCCTTCTTCAACAGATTAAATCAAAGTTAGTCAATGATGTTTTTCAAGAAAGTCAGTCAGCCGCGTTAGGAACAACATGAGGGTGAGAAAATGGCGACAGTTTGTATTTTTTTGTTTGTGAACACTCTTTAATGGGGCTTTAAGACATGAGGGAAGAGGATTCATCCTAATCTTCCACATAATTATCAAAGTTCGGCCGAAAACAATCTGCAAAGCTTTGTAAGAATCCTAGCAGCTCAAAGCATTCAGAAGAATTCATGTTTTCTGTGTAATATAAAGAGTTCAAATGCGTTTCTATAGCATGATGTTGTTAATTTTCACAATTTAAGAAAGGATTTAGTTGGTTTCCATTGCATCCTTAAAAGATGTAAGAGAAGCTGCAGTGAGTGATATTCATTTTATTTGTAATTTCCCTCCAAACTTGCATGTAAACTGCTTTAATCACTCCTAAACCATCTGTTTGATGTTTCATTGTCTCTTTTATCAGCTGGTTCTTCAGTACCGGTAATGAGGACTCCGTGACCTTGAGCGCGATCTCCTGTTGAGAAAGACAGCAAAAATGGTTCAAATGAGGTCAAACAGCAGTACGTCAAGATGAAATGGACAAGTGCGGCCGGTCCAGACTGGTTTTAGCATACCTTCTCGATGAGCCGTAGTCCCGACCTGTGGGTTGTTCAAGATTTATGATTAGAATCTTCTTTAAGTTATATGTTTTAATGACTACTACATTGTACATCTATACAGAATCCTTCACTACCAAGAATTCAATTCAATCCACACCAAGCATTTTGATAGCAACATGACTGGCATCTATATGAAGGAGGGATTTTTCTTACAGATACTCACTGTATTTGGCATTGGGGGAGGGCGAATGACTCTGACGTCCATACTGTCTCTCCCATTCATCTCTCTCTTTTTCCCGCCGTTCCCGTTCCCTGCAAGACCAAACAGTGACCAAACTGTATCCTCTCCTTCACAAACCCAGAGGACAGTTTCTACATGAATGGGTTGCACATGTATGTACATGCTCAGACTCACTTCATGCGTATTTTCCGTGCCATTGCGCGAAGAACTCCTTCTCGTTCCTGTGATGTGAGAGGGGGAAAAACATGAGTTGTTAAAACTCAAAACTACCTCTATTCCTCCCACCCACATACCACAGGTACACCCACACGTTTACCTGTCGCTTGTGCTCTTGTTGCTGGATCTTAGCTTGTGCTGCCTTCTTATCCGCCTTGGCTGATGAAGGTGAAAGCAAAAGGTGAGACAGGGTCAACAGGCTATTATTTCACACAGCTTTCCCATAACAGAGAGAGAGCTTAGAAACATGTGGTATATATGGGTCAAAGATGAAATGTCCAAGTTTGGTGTTGCATCAAATTACATTTACACAAGTGTGTATATGTATGACCTGTAAATATATAAAAGAGCAAGACTACAAAATTGCATGACTACAAAATAAAATCTTATTTAACTAATATAAAATGCCAATGATTTGTTATTTTGGGGCTACAAACAGATTTTTTTTGGTATATAAACTGTTGCACTGAATGACATATTAGTGGTTGTCTTATGTAAATCATGGTACAAATTAGGGCTGCACAATCAGAATCAGAAAGAGCTTTATTGCCAGGTATGTTCACACATACAAGGAATTTGTTTTCGTGACAGAGCTTCTACAGTGCAACAGAATTACAGAGACAGGACAAAAAACAGCTAATAAATATATTAAAAAAAAAATAGAAGTAGTGAGTGCAAATATACAGATTGACAAGTGTATGTACGTGTTTATTACTATATACAACATTATATGTGCAGCTGTTATGTGCAAATTGGCATGTAAAGTGTGTTGTTAAATAAGTGTATATGTGTATAAAAGTGTATAGCAAGTAGTGATGTTGGTTCCACAATTATTATCATCAAGGGTTCATGAGATGGATTGCCTGAGGGAAGAAACTGTTTCTGTGTCGGGCTGTTCTGGTGCGCAGTGCTCTGTAGGGTCGACCAAAAGGTAAAAGTTCAAAGAAGCAGTGTGCTGGGTGTGAGGGGTCCAGAGTGATTTTGGCAGTAACAATATATCGTTTAAGCCAGTGGTTCCCAAAGTAGGGGTCGGGACAATACATTTTCAAATACATTAAAAATAAATACAGTCCACAACTGAATATTGAGGATGATCTCTGATTGGCGGTCTCCAAAATTAAACCAAGAATAGACTTGTGATGAAAAAATTGTGTCCATCAGTCTCTTTAGTTGAGGTTAATATTAAATTAAAGAAGTGAATAAATGATGATAAAAATGATATGGTTGATAGACTGTTGCATTTTTTTTTCGAGTAGTCAATATGCTAGTGTGTATATAGGCCTACTGTTGTGTGCACAACGTTTGTATATTTATAATCACCTTCAAGGAATTTAGAGGTCGCGAGTCACTGGCATTGTTATTTTAGGGACTGTGGGCTGAAAAGTTTGGGAACCCCTGGTTTAAGCATTAATATTGCAAAGTATGTGCAAAGTCAAGTTTGGATTATAATTAACCAGGAACCACAGTTCACACTCAAAAAAAAAAAAAAAAGATTTAGATTTAAAAACATTTAAAGCTAATTTAAAAATGTGCTGAAACCTAATTCCTGAGATTTTTCTGGGACAACTTAACTGTTTAATGTTTAATCCACTTAAATTTAAGTTAATTTACTCAATTTGTGTTGGTACAACATGAATGAATGGTGTGGAATCCTACATTTTTTATAGTGCAGTACACAGGATTTGTGGAGTTATTGTGAATTTGAACTGTAATCTAATAATGTGAAAGATTTTTACTATTTTACGATTGTAAAATTGAAAGCAAATTGAAAAAAAATTGGGCCCAAAAAAATTTAAGTTTTGCCGCTTTTACAAAAATTAATTTTGTTTATAAAATGAAAAACATCTGTAAAAACGAAGGGTTATTTTCGATTTGATAATCCCATTTCTATACTTCAATATTGTCAGATTCCACCAAAAACCATAAAGTGCTGTTTATTTCATTTTTTATTATCTGTGTTCTGTTGTTTTCATCTGTATTTTAAAGCTTTGTTTTTGAATATATAATGCAGATCCAACAAAATCATCCTAATCGATGTAAAACTATAAATTATTTCCAAATAGCTACTCAAGTCATTTTGGGAAATTATATTCATATCGCAGAAATGCAAATTATCGCAATGTCAGTTTTTTTCAATATCATGCAGCCCTAGTAAAAGTGTATTAAGGTATTTTACTATTTGCTCAAAAAAAACCAAACAAAAAGGAAATCATTTGATTATTGAACTAAAATATTTAAAACTCTGAAAGATGCGTTCGACATAGATCTGAATACAAATCCACTTCTGGACATTTTTGGGTTGGCAGTAGATGCTAACCTTTCAGCAATAGTCCGAAAAGCTTTAGCTTTTATTACTTTACTAGCAAGACATCTCATCCTTTTAAAGTGAAAACATGCCTTTCCACCATCTTTAGATGCATGGATAAAGAAGTGTTAACTTGCATTAAATTGGAAAAAATTAAGACTATCACTTACAGGTTCTTTAATGTCCTTTGACAATTTGTCCCCTTTTTAGATAATTTTCTGGCTAACTCTCTAGCAATAACATATGAATACATATTTATTATTCAGATTCATTTTTTATTTTCTATTAATTTTTATTATTATTATTGTACATTTTTTATTCTTTAATTATTTCTTTTTTTACTTATTATGTTCATTTAGTTTTTTCAATGGGAAGTTGAGGGATGGAAGTATTTATTGGGGTAGTGTTAACAACAACATAGAATATCAATTACAACATTCATTTTATAATTTTCCTTTCATGCAAAAAACCTAATAAAAAATGTACAAATAAAAAACAAAAAGGACACATTCTATTGTTATTATTATTGTTTACATAATTTTTTTATGCTTAAAACACCTTTACAAAATTGATCCATATCGACTGTTCAAATGTTTGAGGTCAGTATAAGAGCAATTCCATGCAAATGTCAACCTTGCCATGAAAATGTATACTGTAAGCTCGCTAACTTTTTTAATCACATCCATAAATATAAAGCATGTTTACAGCTTGATATTTTCTGATCCCATAACTCTATGGTTAGTTGTTTTGGAAGATATAAACTAATGTTTCAATCTACTGTTAACATTTACTTTCTCTGTGAATTTATATTTTGAGATTTTACTGCAAATGTCCCATCCATAACGCTGGAATTGCTCATAATTGCTTTGAATGCTAAGCCAAAAGTGTCTTTAAAAAGATTTCAGATTTAGATTAATTAAATCCTTCAAAAAGCACTGTAGAAAGTCTAAATATATCTGAATTGTCAGATTTTCTTTAATAAAAAGCTCAAAACAGCAGCATTTGATTTAAATATTAATGTTGTCACTTTTTCATCCTTGCTGGTAGCTTGCTGAAAATATTTAAAATGTATAAAAGTAATTAAAGTTTTAGTAGTTTTATCTAATAAAACTAAATAATAACTTGCATTTAAAAAGGATTATTAAAGTTATTATTATAGACTAAGTGATCGTTACTTTTTATTACACTATTACCCAGTATATCATACATGCCTAAAATAAATAGACTATAAAAAGGCTGTATGCCTAAATCAGTAACTTACATTGCCTGTTCAGGGCCTTCTGCATGCGGAGTTTGAGTTTTTCTTGAGGCGTCATTTTGGGCTGCAATGGATACAAAGACTTTAAAACAAGCAGGATAGAAAGCTCAGACAAAAACAGCAACCGGCAACAACGGCTCTATTTCAATAGCTTTATATTGTGTCGTAGAAAAACAAGAGCACTTTAAACTACATACATGGTAAAGGTCCTGTTTTACAGACATGCACGTGATGTTTATGTTGTTGATGTATTGGCTGGTATATGGCAAAGTGTAAACAGTACAACGAAGGCAACAGTGCAGAGCTACGTCGACTCGTCTTCGTCACCTCTTCGTCACGGTTCAGGTAGGCCAACTCGATAAGACAGTTACAAAATGGCAGCTACTGTAGCCATTTCAGAAGAAGCTTCATTGAAACCGTTCAACTTTTACATACAAGGAATATGTGTGTTGACTTACGCAGGTGTGTTTGTGTGTGCGACTGAGTGAAGTTGCCCTGCCTGCCTTGACAAGCCCAGTGCAGAAGTAACACCTGAGCTGTTTAACTGCTTCGAGCCATTATTCCTTCATAGTTTTCCTTTCATCAGCTTGTGCTCATTCACAAGTGTCGATCAACAACCTTTTATACAGATTGTCAGTAAAATGAATAAAAGTACATGTATTTCTTTTCTCTAAATAGAATATAAATCTACAACAATTTCAAAGTAGGGCAAATGGAAATATCTTGATTACTTAAACAGGGTTTCCGCAGGTTTCATCAAGTTAAATGTAAGACCAAAACATTTTTAAGACCATTATGAATGAAATTTTAGAATCATAAAGAGCTAAACGCTATGGAATTTTTCAAATGGCCCTGATGGAAAAGATTTTATTTGCCTCATCAAAAACAATTATAATTTAATACATTTAATACTACAATAATACTTTAATAATAAAAAAAAATATATATTTTTATATTTCTTTGCAAAGTACTTTAAATATTGTGTAAAAACAAGCAAGCCCTCCTTGTATCCATACACTTTTCTCCAATATAAACTTTAAAATAAAAAATGGACAAATGTTTTAAAAACTATAATAAAATATATCTATGCACAACAATGTGTCTATGTCGGTGTTCTCAGCAGTAAATACACGGAGAATGTATAAACAAATGCTATTGTAAGGAAAATAATAAAACCATTATGGTAAATAGAGTTAAAAATTACAGTTTTAAATAAAAAGTTTAAAGTTTTATTGAGATGATTGTTGTATGGGTGTTGGCCAAGGGTGCATTTTCCAAACAACGACATAACTCGTGGCTAAACTACCATAGAACGATGCATAGTTTGGGAAAAGAACAATGTAGTGAGGAGTGTTTCCCAACGTAAAACGTCCATAATTACACTCTAAATGAGGTGGAGTAACAACTTCTTTAGAATTTTTTTTTTCTTTTTTTGTGCAAATTATGCTGTTTTACAGGTACACATATTTATTGATTTTTTTTTTTAATCCAATATTAGGCTAGTTTTAGTAAAAAAAAAAAAACATGCACTCTCCATATTAACTGAAATATATACAAATATTAAGAATATTCCATATTCTATTCTAAAACATATCATCTCATATATAAATCATATAAATCGCTAATGATTGTAATTTACAGTAGGCTATTTATTAAGAAATGAAAAAAAAGTCCTACCTAATAAAAAATATTATTATTATTATTAGTAGTATTTTTATTATTAATTTATAGTTATTCATTAGAGTTATTAAGTAGAATATTGTTTATTTATTTATTTTAGTTTTTTTGAAAAGTCTACTTTTACAATTTGGCATATTTAAATACTGCAGAAATCTTCTAACCAGCAGGCCCATGTCACTGTCAGTAGGCCACATTTCCTAATAAATAACCTACTATAAATTAAAAGCCTAAACATATGCTATATATTTTTGTTTTCACAAGCTTTGGAGATGTAACATAAATTCCACTTTTAAATAATAGGTCACCTATAGCTTTTCTCATGAGCAATGGCTGCGTTCAAAATGGCATAAATGTTTTCAAAATGCACTGCAATGGGAACGCAATTGTCAATATGAAGATCACTAAAACGGAACTGTAAAAATACTTTGAAAGCAAATTACACGTATGAGAGATGACTTTAATGTTTTTTTTTAATCATTCCAAGTTTAAATGTTGGAACATTCGAAATTAATAGGGCATAGACGCAGTATGTTCGTTGGAACGATGGATTTGGGAAAAGCCAAATTAACAAACTATGATTGTTATGACGGAACTTGCGACCTTAGTTGGCTAATGATGGTTTTCGAAAACACACCCCAGATTGGGTAGCAATACATGAACAAAGGGAATTAAGAAAAAGATTAAGACCTACAACACAATAATTTTAGTAAATTTAAGACTTTTTAAGGCCTAAAATTTAGATCAAGACATTAAGACCCCGCGGACACCCAGTTAAAGATAAATTTCGCCACTCCCTGTCTCTTTTTTACTAAAAAAACCAAAAGAAGTTGTGCAATATGGCTGCTGTTTAAAAACAAAAACAAATACACTACATTGTGCCAAAAAGTGGGAGGTGATCACAAACTGGACAGGCAATCACACGCATTTCAAACGAGAAAATAGTTTCTCTGAAGAGCCGTAAGATTGGCAGAAGACCCAGCCTGAATGTTAACTGCATCAGCCTGTCAGGGGTGAGGGAGGCGGAGTCTTTAGCAACAAATTCAAGATGTATCAAATTCTTACTGACTTTGGCAGCTCCAGTTTCTTTACCACCCGGAGTTTCAGGCCTGTAGGAGATCAAACAAACACAACAAAAGAGAAACTTGTCACTTTTCAGGCATGTAATAAGGTAAAGATAGCAACATAAAAGCATTTTGCAGAACTTTTATAAAGGCTTCTATATACATTTGATTTGCATGTTTCTAAGGCCTTAAAATAAAAATGCTTGATTCTTCTTAAAAATTCCCGTAAAGTGCTTTGAAATATGCATTTTTATTCAATGTTTGACGTAATCTCAACCAAAACGAAGAGTGTGGGGAACAGTGTAGCTGTTTAATCACCACTCTGCCAGTGAGTTGTTGAGCTCAAGTGCATCAAATGAAAAGCATTTGAAAAAACAGTTTGAAGTGGGCGGGGCATGTTAGACACTAGAGTATTTGATTGGTTAAGATTTGATGAGAAATTGAAGTATGAGGTCTTCTAAACGTGAATTTTGGCAGTTTTGAAGCACACTAGCTTATAGATATCTTAAAAAGCTAACAATACTGATACTAACATCTAAAACACTTTAATTTCATGGGGGGAAAAATCATGGTTTGATTTAACACACTAACAATGGACTACTGATTATAATAATATAGATAAAAAATATCCAATCACATGGCAGATACAGTATTAATGACTACTAAATTACCACTCCTGATTAACATGTATAACATACTGTATAACTAGTCTTGAGGGCCCACTCATGAAGAAAGCACCTTTGCATTGAAGAACATGAAACAAAGGCGTGTTTTTATATTATGTATATAGTATATATACATATAGAGCTGTAGTCTAGAGCTGTAGTTAGGAGCATAGTTCCTGGTTGTATTCTATTCCCAGTTATCCCCCCTATTCATTTCGATTGTCCCATCATTTAAACTTGGAATGATTTATATATATATGATGCACGAATGGCCCTGCGGATAATCCGCAGGTCGGGCGGGTTGGGTAATAAAAAAATACATTATGATTAATTGCGGGTGGATGTAGCGGGACATGACAGTGGACCAGTGAGAAAGTGGGCTTTGCAGAATGGGAAGATATGAGACGCCCAATAATAATGGATAAAGTGCAAGAGTAGCCCACTGTTCAAGTTTCAGTTAGTTAAAGGAGTCATCAGTGGAAAATCTGCTATCGTTCTGGGAGAAACAAGATTGCTTATTTCCTAGACTGCAGCGCCTTGCGAGGAGAATCTTGTTCATTCCTACAACACGCTGTGCAAACGAACACTCATTCAGTGCAGTTGGTCGCGTTTTGGAGGCGAGGCGGAATCGCGAATCCAGGCACAGTAGATGCTATTCTGTTTTTGAACAGTGCAAAGAAAAAGGCCAAATAAACACAACATAGCTGCCGTTTAGGCTGAAGTGACACCATTTCAGAATCAGTTTTATTGCCAAATGTGCTTCACACACACACAAGGAATTTTTGACTACAGAAGCTTCCAGTGTAGATAGCCTGAGGAAAGAAACTTTTCCTGTGTCTGGCTGTTTTTGTGCTTGGTGCTCTGAAGCGCTGACCAGACGGTAACAGTTCGAACAGGAAGTGTGCTGGGTGTGAGGCGTCCAGAGTGATTTTGCGAGCCCTTTTACTCACTCTGGAAGAGTATAGTTCTTGATGTGGAGGAAGGGTAGTGCCAGTGATTCATTCAGCAGTCCGGACTATTAGCTGTAGTCTACGGAGGCTGGTTTTGGCAGCTGAGCCGAACCAGACGGTGATTGAAGTGCAGATGATGGATTGGATGACAGCTGAGTAGAACTGTACAAGCAGCTCCTGTGGCAGGTTGAACTTTCTCAGCTGACGAAGGAAGTACAGTCTCTGCTGGGCCTTCTTCAAAATAGAGTCTATGTGAATGTCCCACTTCAGATCCTGAGAGACGGTGGTGCTTAGGAACCTGAATGACTCTACGGCAGCCACAGTGCTGTTCATGATGGTGAGTGAGGAAGTGCAGGGGGGTTTCTCCTAAAGTCTACTATCATCTCCACTGTTTTTAGCGTGTTCAGCTCCAGGTTGTTGTATCTGCACCATAAAGCCAGCCGCTCCACCTCCTGTCTGTATGCAGACTCGTCACTGTTCCGGATGAGTCCGATAACAGTAGTGTCATCTGCAAACTTAATGAGTTTAATGGAGGGCTCTTTTGTGGTGCAGTCGTTGGTGTACAGGGAGAAGAGCAGTGGAGAAAGAACACATCCCTGGCGGGCACCAGTGCTGATGGTGCGGTTGTCGGATGTGATTTTGCCCATTCTGACTAGCTGCTGTCTATCTGTCAGAAAGCTGGTGATCTATTGACAGACAGAGCTAGGAACAGAGAGCTGGGTCAGTTTGTACTCGAGCAGCGATGGGACGATGGTGTTAAAGGCAGACCTGAAATCCACAAGTGGAATCCTTGCGTAGTTCCCTGGTTTGTCCAGATGTTGTAGCGTATAATGCAGTCCCATGTTGACTGCAGTCTTTCGAATAACTTCATGGCCACAGATGTTAAGGCAACAGGTCTGTAGTCATTGAGTCCTGTGATCTTTGGCTTCTTTGGGATTGGGATGATAGTGGAGCGCTTAAAGCAGGATGGAACTTTGCGCTGTTCCAGTGATCTTTTGAAGATCTGTGAGAAAATGGGAGCCAGATGGTCAGCGCAGGTTCTCAGACAGACTGGTGAAACACCGTCTGGGCCTGGCACTTTCCTTTTCTTCTGTTTACTGAAGATCTGACGCACATTATCCTCACTGATCAGAAGTGCAGCGGGGGAGAGGAAGATGGCTGGAGGTGTTGATGGCTGTGTAGGGAGATGGTCCAGGCTGTGTTGATATGGTGTTGATGGCTGTGTAGGGAGATGGTCCGGGCTGTGTTGATGTGGTATTGATGGCTGTGTAGGGAGATGGTCCGGGCTGTGTTTATGTGATAATTTTTGTTATCTTGTTACTGTATCTGTATAAGCTAAAAAGTCTTATTCTTACTTTCTGTATCTATTTGAAAATGAAGAAAATGTTGTCTAAAGACAAACTTTTGTTTGTATAAATAAATGTTTGCTTAAAAGGTTTAAGATTAACGTATTATTTTACTATCAGAAATGCATGTCCATGTTGACCTATCATCATGCCTAAAACAAAGAATTAAATTATTGAAGTGACGATCGGGTGCGGATACATATAGGCTATCAGATAAAACTATATGTGCGAGCGGATGATTAGTATGAAGCCGCGGATTCGGGTGTCATTTCAGCTGATCCGTGCATCTCCACCCGTTCTCCCTCTCTTTTGCCCTCTCCATGCCTGTCATTTCTGTAGGTCCGCCTTCACGACAGCTGATTGGGTCAGGAGACCGATCTATCATTATTGGGTGACGTGGCGCGTGGATATAAAAAGGGCGTCAGAAAAAACGGAAAAGAGCGCTTTTTCTTTTGATCTCGTTTTTTGTCTATTTTGCTGACATGATTATGATTTTCGTTGTTTTTGCTTAACTTTCGTTTAGGTAAAATTATTTTGCATTACTTTTGCCCACTTTGAGAAATGTTTTGTTTTTTGTTCATTTTTATTTCGATTGATTTGTTATTTTTTGGCTCAGCTCTTTCCCGTCAAATTGATATACATTGATATATTTCCTGTCACACATATATATATACACATTATATAAAAAAAAACATACTAGAGACACTTTGACTTACTTTCTCAGTTTGTCTGGAGCAGCAGAGCCAGGTAGAGCAGAATGGGAGGAGGGGGAAGAGCTGCGGCTTGCAGCAGGTGAACGTGAGGGGCTTTGACTGATACTGCCGCCCCTCCTGTATGCAGAACTGCGACTTCGCTGCCGATAACGATCAACTGATCGTGAACGTGAGCGAGATCTAAGACACAAAGCATTTAATTTGTCAATTTCACAACTTTTGTATAATATTTCATAAGGGTTTATTATTTTAAGAAATTCTCCTGCCTGGTTCGTCTACGACCCGTGTAGCGCCTCCCCCTGTCCCGATCTCTGATCCTGTCTCTCCCCCGATCCACAGATCGAGACCTTGTCCTGTCGTATCGTCTCCTTGAACTTACTCCTCCACTGCGCTGCCGTGACCGTGAGTCAGACCGACGACGTGAGCGAGAGCGAGACCTGGAGTAACGGCTGTCTCGGTCCCTGCAGCCACGAGAACGACGACTCCGACGAGAACGCGAGGATGAGCGTGAAGACCGGTGTGATGAGGAGCGGGAGGAAAATGATGAAGGACTCGATGAAGACCGTCTTCGGCTGAAACAAATCCACAATAGGACATGTTATTATAAGCAACCTATAAATCTCATCACAAGACAAACCAAAGACCTTTTCCTGGTTCCAGGATTTAAAGATTCTGTCATTTTTAGCCCCAAAATAACTAAACAGCCAACTTAGAAATTGTCTGGTTTCATCTCAGTCATTTTAAAATATCCCCATTTATGCTGTTAAACAATTACACATCTAAAATTAAAGTTTGTACTTGCATATAATATGCGTGTGCTTTGTATATTTATTATGTATTAATTATGTACATCCATGTATACATTTATAAAATGTTTAATTATATTTGTATAAAAAAATACAAATTTTATTTAAATATTTTTAATTATTTGTGTGTGTATTTACATATTGATAATATAGTCAATATTTGAAATAATAAAAAAAAAAAATACAAAAAATCTTTTTTGATCTAAAAGATTTAGGACAACTTTGATGAAAGGATTTGATCCACTCCAAATGTTGACTACTGTATACACAGTAGAGACATGTTATGTAAATACTAGGGCTGGGCAAGTTATCACAATATCAGCAATTTGTATTGAACATTAACAGTTTTTATTATTGTCATTATTATTTTTAAAGTCTGTTGCTTACTGTTTCTGAATACACAAAGACAAACCATGGATCATGGTCACTTAATGCCCTGAATATGGCAAAGAGCTCAGGTTTTATATTTTATTTGATTACATTATTAAGTTGATTTCAATTGAGATTCACAATGTATAATTGAACCTTTAAAGGGGTGATATCACTGGGATGTATTTTTTGTAATCTCCAAACTCTGTTTGATGTAGGCTTTGCTAAACTAACTCTGTAAAAGCCAATGTCTCCCTTTGCATTGAACTTTGAGTGTATTACATTCAGAGATGTTATGTTCCCACAGCTACATTACACATCAACTAAAGTTTAAAATATGATCTTGTAGTGGACCACCCCTTTAATATACAATGAGAATTAGGGGTGTCAAAATTAATTGTTTCTTCGGTGCACCGCGATGCAGACACGGACAATTCGATATCGGTTCAGTAATAATCATAACCGGTTATTATGTACTGACGTCATTTATCTCTTATGCACTCTGTCGCGAGGGAGGTGAGCGCGGGTATTTACAACACTCCTGGCACCAACTGTGCACAATTTCACTGCGTGTGTGTGATTTCTGTACAGTCTTTCACTGACAATTACAGCAGAAGCCCCTACTTCTCTGCGATTGAGGGAATGAAAGTACTCCATTTCTCTCCCTCTCACTGTGGCCCATTTCACCTGCTGGCGTGACTTTTCTTCTCGGCTTCTGGCGTGACTTTTTATCCCCTCTCTTTTCCTCTCGGCTGTATGCATTCCAAATAAATTTTCGAATAAAGCGCGAAAGCTGGTGTAATTTTAACAGGAGTGGGCGGTCTCACAATATCACTCCCGAGCGAGCAAGCGCGCGCTCGGCGTGTGGGTGTGTGCACGTGCGTGTTTGTTTGGTGCTGTCTATGTTTGTGTATGTGTATGAATGAGAGACAGTGTGGTGCTGTGAGTCCGTGTGTGTGTGTGTTTATACAGACAGCTTGTTATAGCCACCCCCCAAAATACAACACTGTGTATGAAAAACATCGTCAATGCACCGTGATGCACCGAGATATCGAATTGAACCGAATCGATGGCATGATAATCGTAACCGAACCGAAAGACCAGTATAGGTTCACAGCTCTAATGGGAATAATGCTATAACAGAGCACGTTATTTGTTGGCAGTATTAGCAAACCAAATGTTATTGCACTTTTCATTGCCCAGCACTAGTAAATACAAACTTTTTTTTCTTTTTTTGACATGATTAACTTATTAAAAGCACTAAATCACTAATGAACCTTCTGTCATTTGGTTATCACGCTGGCCACATGCTATCACAGCTGAATGTGCTTATGAATAAATGGAGGGAAAAAGCCACTAAGGAGCCAGATAGTAGAAAGGGGAAGTTACCGACCGGGAGCCCCTGCTATGACCTGCGCTGTTGGAGGTGCTGTGGCTTGATGCCGCTGCAGGTGGGGCTGCTGTGGTTGTCGCTCCCTCTTCATCACTGCCCCCAAAGCTTGTGATGAAGGTGATCTTATCATTGCCTGGAGTTCGGGAACGAGAGCGTGACTCTGAACTTGAGTCCGACTCTGGCCTGAGACAGAAGAGAGAGAAATGAGTACCATTAGAAACATCAATATTTCTATATATGACTTTTCAAAAGTATGGGGTAGGGCTGCACGATATTGAAAAAATTACACAGCGTTTTTTTTTTTATTCTGTAATATATATTGCGATATGAATACAATTTCACTAGATGAGTTGAATAAATGTTCTATAATAAAAGAATCTATAATTTTAGATTGATTGAGAAGATTTTGTTGGGAGTGCATACAATATAATAAACAATCTACAATATGCTATTTAAATAAACAGTTTTATTGTTTTCCAATAAGTCCAGGTATACTGTAATACTAGTAGGTAATACTGCAGTGTTCATTTTATAAACTATTCAATAAAACTGATTGTTATTAATTTTTCAAAGTTACAAACAGTACACAGTACATTTTCTTATGCCTGAATGCGTTTAAAACCATTTTAGTCACAGGCCTTACATAACACTTGCAAAATAATCAATTATAATCCAGACTCAACATTGCATATACTCGCGATGTGACTATTGCAAATGATCACATTGCGATATCGATGCTGAAATGGGCTGTAACCCCCTTGGTATGCGGACATTACAATTTTCAGTGTCAACTACATTATAGAAATAATCGTTCATTCTATGTTCTACTACTTTAAAAGGTATAAATGGAAAAAAAAAAACCTGAAACATTGTATTGCGCATGTTTATTTATACTGGATCTACCAAAATTCACAATCTTCACTCGCCAATATGATCTTTAGACTATTTGTGTCACATCATATTTACATTTGTAGTCTATTGAGATTTTACACTTCGAATGAGTCTTCTTTTATGGAGTCATCACCCTAATGTTTTTTTTTTTTTTTTTTTAATAATATAGCCTAAAATATTTACATATTCTTAGACTGCCCCCGAAGGTGCATACCTCACGTACAGAAAATGGGAGAGCAGATTTTTCACTCCGATAAAACTGTTGTTTTGAAAGACATGAAGTATAAAAACAATGTATTAGCTATTTTTGTTTGTAGAGAGTTGCTATAACAGAGCAAATAGAGGCACACATATTCAAAGGCACAGGAAAAGATACTGAAACAGACACTGAAATGCATGTGGTCAATTTGACCATTATGGCTATTCAAAGTAAAAACACACAATTTATCATAAGGTACATTTTAGTCCAAATTTATTTTCAACTGACAAAGGTCAATTGATAGACTTTTTAATACTGGCCTTTTATTGGTCATCAGTAGGCCTACATGAAATCTGTATGCGCAGAAATCCGCAGATTTCCACCAATTTTTAGCCAATCATTGAGTCTATTTATTTACTTGTGTAAATGTATGAAAATTTATATTTATTCACCTTTTAAATTAATTTCATCAATATTATTGAGTAATATTAAAATGTTCAGTTGATTTATTTACAATACAGATTGTAAAGTAATATTTTCTGTCTTTTAGTACATAAATTATATGAGAGACTTGTTTTTTTTTTTTACCAAATAAGTGAATCTAATTGGATTTGCATTGTAAAAATTAAATAGAATAAATTTTTTTTTAGTATTTTATAAGTCATATATTAACATTTTTAGTAATGATACTCCCAAAATCATTCTGCATAAATTTGCAGATTTTTTATTTTACAAAATTCTTCGCAGAAATGTCAAAAAATATCCACAGATTCTGTCTGACCCTAGTCATCAGCAATAACATGTAAATCAGCTCATTATTATTGTTTCAAACCTTTCTATAGCTGCAGACTGAATTATAATTAACGAATTCAAAGTCAAACATGATCCAAAAGTAATGTTTGCAAATACTTCACTTACCGTTTGTAGGGGTCGTATGTAGGACTGTCTCTTCTGGCATAGCTGTTTTGAAAATTCAAATATTCATTTCAGTGAACTAGTGAAGACTATTATATTAAAGAGCCCCTATTATAGGTTTTTGAAAATGACCTTCCATGCCGTGTGTAATATCCAGCTAAGGCTTAAATCTGAAAGTGCACAGTGTTTAAAACTGTTGGTTCATCTATAAAAGAGTCGACTCAGAGTGGTTCAAATGAATTGTGGGGGTAACGAGTCTTTAGCCATGTCGTTGTGATGTCGATACGGAACTCAAGCCCCGGCCATTTGTTGCACACGCAGACCTGGGAAAATTGAATCCTCCGGCCTCGCCAGTGATTTCCCTACCCAAAGATGAGGCTGTGAAGAGTTGGTTGAAGTTTATTTTTGCAAAAATACCTCAGAATTATAGCCCCAGTTTTGTGCTGCTTTCCCATCATTTTTCTGATGAGTGCATCAGCAATCTACATGCTTACAATGGGGGATTTGTCAGCCGTTTGTTAAAGGAAGGATCAGAAAAGACTATTGATGTATGGGATTTATCAGAGCTTGACAGGAACTTTATCAGTGCACAGTTCATTGATCAGTTCCTTCCTCCATTTCACAAGTGTAAGTCACTTAAGTGCGTAAATGGTTGCCTCCTTGTTTTCTCTAGCTTGCAAATATGTATTTATTTATGTTTTGTTACTTGTAATGGCAACACGCGGCTTGTACTGTATCTGGTTAACTCTTTATATTCACATATCGCGCCTAATGCCACGTTGAAAACGTGGTGCATGCCGCTTTGTTTACGGATTTAAATGTGTTTGTGCTCTCGCAATCCTCTGCCGTTTGTCATTGCTATGGCCACTGTCAGCTGTTCCTACACATGTGTGGCAGACAAGTTTCAAAATAGTTCAGCTTTTGTCACTGTGGATTAATACTGAATGTGTGTCACTGTTTTTTCTTATGGTTAAGAATATAGCAATATGCTGGTGTTAATCTGCATTGCTTTAATGCACTCCTGCATTGGGTTCACATATACACTCTGCCTACTTCAACAATGTTGATAAGCTGTGGTAGGCATTTCTCTCTGTCTTACGCTGAACGCAGTCGACCAATCACAATAGACTGGGTCATCGGACCAATCAGCGCAGATTAGCATTGCGCAAAGGAGGGGTTTGGGAACAAATGAATCGCTGAACAAATCATATGGGAGTCATTGGGATAATGGAGTAAAAATAAATGCATATTATAAGACAATGAAAGTGTTTTTTTGACTTTGCATGCATATCAGCCTGTTGTTGGAGACTCCCAAAATCAAAATATGACATTTTATAATGCAAAATAGGGGCTCTTTAAAGAATAAATGTTCAAAGAGTAATGATCTGTTACCTGGGTGGGCTGATCTGCCTGCCTTTCATATACTTCTCTCTGAACTCTCTTCGTTGTCTGCGAGACCGCCGGCCCTGAAGGAAGCACAATAGAGCATTACCAATACGAATAATGACAGGAAAACATCTTAAATGAGAAGCAAGATCAATTAAAAATTGTCGGTTCATACAGAGTACATGGCCTTCTCTGCCTCCAGTGCTTTAGCGTGTTTAATGGCCTCCACTTCCTCCTTGTCCTTCCTCAACATCCTGTCACAAACACACATAAGATTTAAACTACACATCAAGTTTTTGGAAAGATTACAAGATCATTAATGTTTTATTTGGTAATAAGTTTAATAAGCTCAAACAGTAAACTTCTCATTTGCATATCAGTGGCTTAGCTGAAGAATGAGTGAACAAACCAAACAAAGTCTCCGTCTGCCATGCCGTAAGTGGTGGCCATCTTATTAATCTCCAACACCTGTTCAGGAGTCAGTTCGTCTATGTCCACCTCAACATCTATAACATGGTAAAGCATTAACACATCAGCTTTAAAGGGCTTACCTTCTACATTCAATTAAATCACATATTAAATTTTTTTTCTATATTATAGTGTTGTCAAGTATAGATATCCCAAATTTAAAACACGTATATATAAATATAGGCCTATTACTTATTTTTCATAAATATATTTTAAAGCACTTTTATTGAGCACTTATTTTACTGCTGAAATTTCTTCTTACCCAGTTTGCTATACTATTTGGCACAACTTTATAATATTTTATTCAACGTTTTATTTTTCTTTGTAATAAAGTAGTCTGTGTTTAGTAGATTGTTTTATTGCACAATATATATTTTTATTCGAGTTGCAA
This sequence comes from Danio aesculapii, assembly GCF_903798145.1. NCBI lineage: Eukaryota > Metazoa > Chordata > Actinopteri > Cypriniformes > Danionidae > Danio > Danio aesculapii. Next base: position 56,408,057 of record NC_079452.1, read on the forward strand.
TGTCCCAGATTAGAGATACAGATTAATAGATACATATTAAAAATATGCTTAGGTATCTGTATTGTACTTATCAGATTGGTTCTAAAAACATTAGAAAGTAAACAGTTGTAGAAAAAAGTAAAAGTCATGCTGCAGTCATTAACATTAATCAAAAAAATAAATAAATAAATAAAATAAAATAATTCACTGTTAGATGTTTTTGAAGAATGTTAAGCAGTGCTTTCATCTGTCCATCTATTCTGTTGTTTTTATTTGTTTTACTGGTTTAATTTGCTTATTTATTTATTGCTGACGATTCACTTGTCTTCAGTAATGTTTTAACTTTTTACAGGTAAGACTCTTTGGGCTCTGTTTTAATGATCTAGGCGCAAAGTCTAAAGCCCATGGCGCGAAAGCATTAAGGGCATGTCCGAATCCACTTTTGCTTTTTTAAGGACGGAAAAATATGCTGTACGCCCTGGCGCATGGTATAACATTGTAGTGCTTATTCTGCTCTGGGTGTGCATTAAACAATCAGAGTCTCATCTTCCATTCCGTTTAAGAGTCAGTTGGTCCCACCATGGCGCATTTGCTAAGTGGACTTTTTAAGTGGGAAAAACTGAATGCCGGAGAGATATGACTTGCAATATGAATGATGACACAACAGCATATAAGAGCCCATTTTCTGTATTTTTGCTCCTTGAGACACCCACGTTGTATTTTTCTAAATAAAAATGTTAATATATTGTATTTTGAAACTACATAATATCAGTGCCTTTTACAATAGGCCTTTTTTTACAAACGTATTGAAATGTTGTATTTTAAAGCACTGCATTGCTTAAGTAGGCTTCTTCTACATTCAGACACATTCATATGTTGTTTTGAACTGCATAACAATAAGAGATGCAACAATTATAGATTTTGGTTGTACGATTATATAGTCTGAACAATAACTATGGTTTCATGGTTATCACGTCTAATGTAAATTTAAGCTTTATATTAGGCAAGTATTTAGATTAAAGGTTGTTATCATCTGCGTTCATACATACATAATCATTTTAATAATAATTTGTCTAACATATCTTTTGTTTACATTGCACTGAAAGCCATGCACAACTCTCACTGCTACAGCATAAGATGTTTTCTACTGCATGTGTCCGGAAAGCCACAAGCGCATATTCTTACATTAGAAATAACAAACTTGCGTGTGAAAAAGATGTGAAATTGGAATGGCCCACCTCTATAGTTAATCCAGTGTGTGTGCTAATTAGCCTCATTATAAGCTCGGAACTTTAAACTAGCGCACAGGTGCCATAACTTTGTTAAGTTGCAGCAGTTTCAGTCTGTGCAACAGAAACGCGGCATTGAGAAGCCTTTAAGATAATTAACCGTGACGAATTAAAGCACAGTTAATAGTGAATAGTGAAATCGGCTAACCGTTGCATCCCTAATAACGATATCAGTGCATTGTACAAAAGGCATTTTTTTACAAACATATCCAAATGTTTTCGGCTGCTCGCACCACTCGCTTAATGTCAGGTGACTAATGCTCTGTGCAGCCTTCAACTTCAACTGCAGCTCGTGCTGTATTGAAAAGACGCACGTCACTTCATAACTATAGTGGCCGTTTGTCGACTAAACTAAATTTATTTTTGATGTCTTGGTCACACTAATTGGAGGGCCGGAACAAATTGCCTCAGGGGCTGGGTCTGGCCTGCGAGGCGCCAATTGAATAGCCCTGGCCTACATATTTAATTTCGTTTGTCAAGCGCAAAGATTTGTTTCAAAACTATTCCTAAATTCAGTTCTAATGTCCAGCAAATTAATAAATGAACAATAAAAATGAAGTGTGGTCAAAAGTGTATATCCAAACAAATATATACTTAAGCCCCATATAGTGATGCATATGTCCCCAAAACCCAACAGGTGGACAAATCTAAACTTGTTTTTATTAAAACAAATGTAACAAATGCATATAATAAATAATACTACTAATAATAAGAACATTATACAAATGCAAATTGTCTTGCATAAACTGAAATAAGGCATGGAGGCATGAAGAAGGCATAGAGGCAGTGGTTTTTATATTTATGTAGAAAATAATGGTTTTTGTAATATTTTAATCTTTTAATTTTGTTCATATGTTAAGGTATTTGTGTATTGCTGTACATCCTGTGCGTATTAAGCAATGTGTACGCGTTTGAACCCAAATAGGCACATAACTAACGTGCTCTGCACTGGACTTTAGACCTGCTTTTAGTTAGTCAATGACGTGATTTATGGCAGTTCCTCAAAAAAGCAACGCGCCAACAATGTGCCTTAACACACCTCTATTTTAGACCAGCACGCCCATGAGTGCACAAAGTGGCGCAAATTAGATTTGCTATTTAAACAATGTGTTGCAAAACATGAAAATTAGGGTTGTGCTGATCTGAAAATAACAACAAATCATGCCATACACGTCTTGCGCCTAATTGCACCGGGTATGTGATATGACCCTGAGTTTATTGTCTTATTGAAATTTATAATCAAGAATTGTAAAATTAGTTAGAAATTATTAGAACTACACAAAAAGCATAATTTATTGGTCTTAATGTTTACTTAAATTGATTTAATGTATAAAAACAACAACAAAAATTATTTTAAACAGTATTTCTATTTGGCAGGCCAAGTGAAAAATCCCAAAAAACTAAATTAAGACATGCATAAACATTGTAATCTAATTTGATGCTGTGGAAATATTTCCCTGTTGTATCCAGTATCAATATATTTTATGGCCCTTTTGAGTGGTACGGTACGGTGCGCTTTTATGGCCGTTTCCACTGTCCAAAGGCGTACCGAACCAAACTTTGAGAGGGTACCAAACACGAGAAAGGGTACCAAAAGGCGGAGTTAGACGCGCAGCTGAACGCTATTGGTTTACAGAGATACGTCATTTGCTCACGCAACAAGCCAAAATGAAAACAAAAGAGCCACCATGTTTAAAATACACAGCCGAGAGATTATAGCGGAATTATATGTACATATAATAACGAGCCATGGTTGACCCGGGCTCAAACAAACCTTGTCGTCGTCTTGATGAACAGCCACAAAGCAAAAAAGAAGAGCAGATCTACCCTGTGCACCTTTGTTTTTTACGAGCCAGTCTGAAACGAGAGCGGTTTCGCTTTCTTACTTGCGCTCACCGCGCGTCTATATCAGAAATAACAAACTTCTTGAGCTGATGATAATAACGTGCGCTTTATTGTTGTGCTTTTGAAACCCGATCCTGTCAGAAACTGAAAAACGCGAGAGTGAAACGCGAAAAAACAAAGGAGAAGCTGGAAAAAAGGAGCACATTATTTTTTCAGCAAACGTGAACAAACTGCCATGTTTAACTATTATCATTACCTTTTGGACTATTATGAACTCAGAATGATGGAATGACTCTCTAACAGAGGCTACACGTGCTGGTGAAGATTAAAGATACAGATGAGAGGATGAGAGAACCTAAATAAGGACTAAATGTATGCTGTGTGTAGTTCTTCTGTAGTTGGTAACATATCGGAGACTTTGAGGGTCTGTATGTGTTCATATATGTTGCATTTATTTATTTATTTGATGTAATCACAGACATTGATCTGCAGTTATAATCAAATCCTGTTTATAGAAACGTTAGTAATAAACATTTATACAGAAGTATTTATGTATATAAAGCATCTGTTTTGTGAGAAGTGCTTCTCATATGATATGTAAGTGACCTGTACAGCTTTACTGTAGACATTTTCTTGAGCGAAAATGACATTGACTGAAACTTTCTGTCCCACGCCCACCAAAAGGGTACCCTTGGTAGTATAAAGGCAAGCCTGATAAAGGTTTGGACCATTTGTATCAGTCAGTGGAAACGAGCCATTAAGGTACTGTAGAATTCCAGTATTGTGACAACACTATTATGTTAAGCAAATTAATTATTCAAACAAGAAGCGTAAGAGACGTACCGATGTCAGGGATAATTTCGTCTTCCTCAGACTCGCTGTTTTCAGAGTCCTCCTCAGTTCCCTTCTTTGATTGTTCGTCTTGTTCAGTCACTGTGCTGTCCTCATAAGTATAACCGATCTGAGCTTTCTTCTCAGCGAGTCTAACAGAGAAAAACCATAAGGTGTATCAGAATATATTTTCAAGCATGTATGGTGTAACTACTGATTTGGGAGATCCTACTTTTTCTTTTCATCCTCATTTGGTTTCTGTAGGCCACCGTAGAGTTCATCCACATAGATCTGGTACAAGCACTGCTCTTCAGAGACTTCAAAGAGACAAACATATTTTTGTGGATTGTGTATCAATAGCATCCAGTCACAATACAAGGGATAAGATTGCATCAAAGCAGAATGAAATCAAACAACACTCACTGCTGGCAAAGTCGTTCTGCACCAGACCTCTGTAGCGCTCATAATTGCACTTCCGCTCTTCTGATTCCTGCTCAGGGGTGCTGTGACAGAAACAATTTCCTCAATCAAAAAAAAAAAAAAATCACAAACTTGTTCTTTATACCTCACATAAAAGATTTGAGATGATTTGGCAACTCCTGGATCTTTTAATCGTGCTAACAGACCTCTAGTTTGGTTCCTCAATCAATTTGCAAATCAGACATGGTTTGTTTGCAAATCAAATATCTGGATGAATTAATCAGAGATTGCTTCATTAGTTCATGTTTGATGATCAAAAATACAGCGATCTGCTGGCAGCAAGACAACAGCATAATGACTTTGCCTAATTAATAATCAATGGGCGATATGCACACGGACTTTTAATTTTCAGCCAGGCAGCCCAAGGGCTTCCGGTGACCTGTCCTTCCATTACAAAATTGTCACATTTAAGATCTGATTTCTTTAAAAATCAGCGACCTTCACAGCCTCTTAGATATATGATGTGAAGTGGGTCTCAGATTGTACAAGAAGCACTGCATTAAATTCCATCCCAACCCCCCCCCCCCATATCTTTAAAATATGACAGTTTATTTTACCCCAGTATTTTCAATGGAATTTCTGCGCAAGCCTGTTGCTACTGACAGGCGCTAGTGGTTACAATGGTCTTTGATCTTGTTTTACACTTGAATAACTAAATGAGTGCTTAAGTCTATTTAACAATGTATTGTCATTACATTACAACATCAATGCTGTAAAAAAACAACCTTGTGAAATTGAAAATAGTCACATTAAGCTTTCACCGGAAGTTTAGCATTGGCTTTAAAACTCAAGCTGTGTACAGAGCCCATTATTAGCCATTAACATAAAAGTTTCAGCTGATGAAACAGTTTAAGATTTAAGTAATAACTTTTTTTCACCATTTATAGTACTTGTACAGGTTTATACGTTTGTTTGACAAGAGTATTGTCTTTAGCAATTCATTTTCTTTTAGCTGTTGATCCCTTAGTGTGAGGAATAACTAACTATTTAAATAATTTTTTTTAAAAGCCTTTTGAGATTTGAGAAGTGTCTGTATCTTAACCTGCATACTCCAATTCAAATCGACATGACTAAATAAAATCCATTGAATTGTTGCTTTACAAATAAATGTCTTACTGAGAATATTGGCACATCTATTATCCAACACTCACAATAGAGGTACAAAAGTTGGGGCAATACCATTTCAAAGTACTCGTTTGTACATAAAAGGTAAATATTGGTGAATATCTTAAAGGTGTACTTTGCATGGGATGACAATTAACTGGAAGCCCTGGGGCTGGCTCACTGAATTTAAAAGTCTGTGTGCATTTACCCCATTAATAATCATATATCAGCCATGTGGCATAAAAGTTCCAGTAGATGAAACAGTTTGTTAAATGATAAGCAATAACTTTTCATGTGTTTAGTACTTGTACAGGCTTACACCATAAGGTTTGTGTATCAAGAGTATTGTGTTAAGTAATTAATTTCATGTTAACTGTAGAGTTGATTAATCCCTTAATGTAAGAAATAACTATTTTAATTAATACATTTTTTTAAAAGCCTTTTGAGATTTGAGAAGTGTCTGCATCACATACATTGCATTAAGCAACCCTTATACTCAAATTGACATGACTAAATAAACTGCATAGAATCATTTAACAAATAAATATCTTACTGGGAATATAGGCCACATCTATTATCAAAGTTGGAGCGATACCTTTTTCGAAGTACAGGTTTGTATGGGTAAATATCTTAAAGGCACAGGCCCATCTAAAGGATTAACAGTGCCAACTGATGATCAACAGTAAAAATTACAAATCAAAATTTACCTCTTGTTTCAACAGAGAAAACCACCAACAATGAAAAATTGATGATTATATGGTGTCATGGTTTTGCAATCAAAAATGTGGCTGTAATGGAAGTCAATGGGGCAAAAACAGCCACCAACAGTAAATTAAGGAGTAAAAAAAATAAAATTAATCAAAAACAATGCATCAAAGGCAATGTTGTTTCACATGTCCAAAACTGTGATAAAAGGTAAGACAAAATCCAGTCCAACATAACTTTTTATATTGAAAATACTTGATTTACTTTTTTTTTTTTTTTACCAAATCAGTGACATAATTTTTGAATTTGGCAATTAATCAGTTTTGAGCCAGAACTGAGGTTGATTAACAGATTTATGCAAAAAAAATTGTATCTGATGCATTTTCACAGCAGTTTAAATTTGTGGATGTTTTCATCTCTAACATAACAAAAGGGTAGTACATTTATTTAGTGTATCGTTGAGTTCTTTAAAAATTTCAAAGCATTTTCTCAAAATATGTGTCAAAATAAGATGTCACCAAAAATCTAGCTAGCTGAAACACAGGAAAAGTTATGGCCAAATTAAGACTCAAAATCACACCAGAGTGGATCAAAACATCCCCAACAGTATATACGGGTTAAATCAAACAATCAAATCCAGTTTACTGAATAATCCACATATGAGGAACGAACCCAAGTTTTGCACAATGTCATCAAAAAGTCCTTAAATCTCTAGTGGTGTTCAGTCATTTTAGACCCAATAAAATTTTTTTAACCAAAATGGTGTAAACAAACACACAAACACCAGTATTTACATAATTATTTTTAAAATAATAAAAAATACATTAATATAATATAACATAAAATATATTTTTTATTCCTTTGACTATTCTGGATACCAATAAAAGTAAAGGAATTGATGTCAAGGGAGGGGAAAATGCCCTTGAAAATGCCCTTCCATGTAGTGTGTAACACAGCTTTAAGTGAAGTGAAATATCCAGCTAAGGCTTAAATCTGTAAGTGTACCGTGTTTAAAACTATTGATTTATCTATAAAAGAGTCGACTCATAGTGCTTCAAACGAGCTGTCTTGATAACGAGTCATTAGGTGTTTCGTGATGACGCGGCTACGAAACACAAGTAGTTGCGCGCGCAAACCCGGAAGATTTGAAACCTGCGGCCCCGCCCACTAACAGAAAAAAGTCACACAGATACCGGTCGAATGAAATCACGCTGTGCAGATGGATATTATTGACAGTTCACCCAAAGATGAAACCTCAGCAATATAGCCCAGCCTTGAGCAGTTCGAGTGCTTCTGGAAACTACATGCTTACAAAGAAGACTTCATCGGTTTGTTAAAGGAAGGATCAGTAAAGACTGTCAGAACATGGATCAGTGCATCATGAATCAGTTTTTTCCTCCATTTCACAAGTGTGTGCGATTAAAATTGTTGCCTCTAGCTTGCAAATTATGTATTTAGTTGTGTTTTGTTACTTGTAACCGTGTGTGCCGCTTTTTTACGGATCGTCAGCTTTTCCTAAACACATGCAACGGTCAAGTTTCAAAATAGTTCAGCTCAGGTTCGAGGTGAGGTGTCTAAATTGCACCAAGCAAGCTGAACTGGCACTCTAGGCATGTGTGTTGTGTCCTCGGGAAGAAGTGTAATGTGTGTGTGTGTGTGTGTGTGTGTGTGTCTCCTCTTAGGAGGTTATGTGTGTGTGTGTGTCTCCTCTGAGGAGCGTAACGCTCTAGGCAAAGGATGATCACGGCGCCCTCAACCCGATAGTCAAAACGAAAGAGACCTGTTAGTAAAGTGAGGACCGGGGGGGGGGGGGGGGGGGGGGGGGGGGTTGGGGGGCGGTTGGTGTCGCGGTTAAAATTGAAGACCTTTGGGAGGGGGGGGGATTCGCAGATATAACTGAGGACGCGGGTGGTGAGGGAGGTGTCGCCGACGCCGCCGCTCCCTCTCTATTCTACTGCCCTAGGTCTCCTCTATGGACGCACTGGCCCTGTGTGTGTGTGTGTGTGTGTGTGTGACTGTGACAGGTAGACTGTGACGGGCTAGGAGATCTCCTTGCCAGATCTTGGACTTTTTGCTCAATAAAATAGTTAGTCGTCGGTATTTTATAGTCCATCGTCTGTATTTACATTCACCCACTGGCAGCCAAAATCCACTATGAAGCGTGTATGCACTGTGACTACTTTTATATTGTTAATTAGCAGCTGGGCATTTCACTCTGTCTCGCGCTGAAGCCTTGTCCGTGTCGACCTATCGCAGCAGGCTGTCATCGGTCCAATCAGCGCAGATTAGCTTCGCACTGAGGAGGAGTTTGGGAACAAATGAATCGCTGAACGATTCATATGGGAGTCGCTGGGATAATTAGGTAAAAATAAATGCAGATTATAAGACCATGAAAGTGTTTTTTGACCTTGCATGCATATTAGACTGTTGTTGGAGACCCTTACAACCAAAATATGACCCTATTTCATGTATAATATGGGCTCTTTAAGCAAAAATTTTAACTTCTGTCTGCTGTCTACCATCTGTTTTGAATACAGAATACACGTGTCATCCCTAAGTTTATAAAACTCTGGACCAGACAGGGAGTTAAATTATGCCACCGTTTAGTAAAGGTGACATCCTTTACAATTCCTTGCATACTTAAGTCTATTTAGTTCATTCTCCAATATCAGATGCATTAATCAGAATCAGAATGTGGTTTATTCACCAACTGTGAGCATACACAAAACATTTGTCGTAGCTTTCAATAACTCTGGGTACATACACAGATACATATAGACATGACAGAACGGACATTGGAATAAGTGTAATTTTGTAATTTGGTAACTCACGTAGTGCTAAGTATAGGTAGAGGCGTATAGGTAGGGATGTAGTCCAGGTGAGCCCTGACATCAAACCTGTCAATCATGTTGTTGGTATCTCCTTGCCAAGGCATCCTGTTAAGACACAGAATAATAGAATTTATACAGTTTTCCAAACGCTTTCCTAAAACTCCTTGTGCAAGAACAATAAGCATTTATGCAATCTTATCTGTATGATAGTGGGTGTGATTTAAATACAGAATTGATTTTAAAATTGTATTATTTGTTTACAAAGCCGTCAATAATCTTGCTCCTCAGTACCTTGCTGACTTGCTCTGTCCGTATGTATACCCTCTCTTGTTTATTGAGATTTTATGATTTCAATTTACTTACCATGCCTAGAACACACCTTAAAAAAACGAGGTGAGAGCGTTTGCTGTTGCTGGTCCTAAACTCTGGAACACTCTCCCAATCCACATTAGACTTCCCCCCTTCATTTCTGCGTTTAAGTCCGTGTTAAAGACCTACTTATTTTCCCTCGCTTTTAATACTCTTTGATCACTGTGTTATTGCTTTTGTTTGTTAAATGTTTATTTTATATTCTGCTTTTCTCTCTGCCTTTAGTACTCCTACAGTGCATTTGGATAGTATTCATAGCGCTTCACTTTTTTTCCACATTTTTTTATGTTACAGCCTTATTCCAAAATGGAATAAATTCATTTATTTGCTCAAATTCTACACACAATACCCCATCATGACAATGTGAAAAAAAGATTTTTTTAAATTGTTGCAAATCTATTAAAAATAAAAAAAAAAACTGAAAAATCACATGTACATAAGTATTCACAGCCTTTGCTCAATACTTTGTTGATGCACCTTTGGCAGCAATTACAGCCTCAAGTCTTTTTGAATATGATGCCACAAGCTTGGCACACCTGTCTTTGAGAATTTTTGCCTATTCCTCTTCACAGTACCTCTCAAGCTCTATCAGGTTGGATGGGAAGTGACAGTGTACAGCCATTTTAAGATCTCTCCAGAGTCCAGAGATGTTCAATAGGATTAAGGTCTGAGCTCTGGCTGGGCAACTCAAGGACATTCTCTGAGTTGTTTTGAAGCCACTCCATTGATATTTTGGCGGTGTGCTTTGGGTCGTTGTCCTACTGGAAGATGAACCGTCGCCCCAGTCTTAGGTCAAGAGTACTCTGAAGCAGGTTTTCATTCAGGATGTCTCTGTACATTACTGCATTCATCTTTCCCTCTATCCTGACTAGTCTGCCAGTTCCTGCTGCTGAAAAACATCTCTACAGCATGATGCTGATGCTGCCACCACCATGCTTCACTGTAGGGATGGTATTAGCCTGGTGATGAGCAGTGCCTGGTTTTCTCCAAACGTAACGCCTGACATTCACTCTAAAGAGTTCAATTTTAGTCTCATCAGACCAGAGAGTTTTGTTTCTTATGGTCTAAGAGAACTTCAGATGCCTTTTGGCAAATTCCAGGTGGCGAGTGGCTTCCATCTGGCCACTCTACCATACAGGCCTGATTGGTGGATTGCTGCACAGATGATTGTCCTTCTGTAAGGTTCTCCTCTCTCCACAGAACAACACTGGAGCACAGACAGAGTGACCATCAGGTTATTGATCACCTCCATGACTAAAGGCCTTTCTCCCCCGATAACTCAGCTTAGACAGCCGGCCAGCTCTAGGAAGAGGGGTACCAAACATCTTCCACTTACGGATGATGGAGGCCACTGTGCTCATTGGAACTTTTAGAGCAGAAAAAAAAATTTCTGGAACCTTCCCCAGCCTTGTGCCTCAAGACAGTCCTGTCTCTGAGGTCTACAGACAATTTGTCTTCATGCTTGGTTTGTGCTTTCACTTTTGAACTCCAATTAAGCTGCTGAAACACTCAAGAATGATCAGTGGAAACAGAATGTACTTGAGCTCAATTAAGAGCTTCACAGCAAAGGCTGTAAATACTTATGTACATGAGATTTTTCAGGTTTTTTATTTTTAATAAATTTGCAACAATTAAAAAAAAAATCTTTTTCACATTGTCATTATGGGGTATTGTGTGTAGAATTGTGTAGAATTTAGAGGAAATAAATTAATTTAATCCATTTTGGAATAAGGTTGTAACATAAAAAAATGTGGAAAAAGTGAAGTGCTATGAATAATTTCGGGATGCACTGTATATACAGCACTTTGGTCAACTTTTGTTTTTAAATTGCTTTATAAATAAATATTGTATTGTATTTACATGTTAACAGGACTCTCAGCTGCCAGGGCTACAGCTGAATCCAGGTGGATTTTGTAGGCTCTGCCATGAACTTGCAGGAACTGGGCTGGATCCTTTTTCTACACAGAAAAAAATGTGTGATTCTTCATTTATAAGCATCAGCAAGGGCTAGGCTGTTTTCAGCAAACAAGGCATGACAGTTCAGTCAAGGGAACCCTCTTGGTTTTCCACTTACGATTTTTTCATAATACTCTCTTCGCCTTTCCCCACGCCGTTTGTAGTCCACCATCATCCCGCGCAGTTTGCGCTCATGTTTGCGGGCCTCCTGCCACATGACGGCTCCGCTTGGGGTTGGGGCGCGTCGGGGCAGGGCTGCTGCAAGTGGACACAGAGAATTCAGTTAAGATGAACTATTAGACAAACATACTACTAGGCACATATAATGCTACTCCAAATTATCGCAACTTTTAAAAGTGCAATAGAGATAACATACTGTTGTGTATATGTGCTCAGCCTCAGACACATCTAAAGTCATCTTAATGTGAGCATTTTACGGTCAAATACATTCAAATTTGTTTAAAAAAAACGTGTTTAGTGATTATTCATATTAACCTTCATTTATGTAATAAACAAATGAGTTGAGAATCAAAAGACACGTGAAAGTGAAACTATGAATCAGAACTGTACTGCTCTTAAAGCGACAGCGCTCAATATTCCTGCTGCAGACTGTTTTTACCATTAATCAAACAACAAAAGGACTAAATCACTCACTGCTCTTAACTGAAGAACTTTTGTAGCTATAATTAAAAAAAATTCTACAGTGGAGATGCTTAAAGCACAGTCGTTACATATTTTTATTCTATTGCGTTTATTTTTGTTTCCTTATTTACATTGAGAAAACTGTATATATAAAGTTGAAGTCAGAATTATTGGCCCTCCTGAATTATTAGCGGGCCTTTATATTTTTCCGTCAATTTTTATTTAACGGAAAGATTTTATTTTCTACCCATTTCTAAACATTATAATTTTAATAACTCATTTCTAATAACTGATTTCGTTTATCTTTGCTATGATGACAGTAAATACTATTTTACTAGATATTTTTCAAGATACAAGCATTCAGCTTAAAGTAAAATTTAAAGCCTTAATCAGGTTAATTAGGCAAGTTAGGGTCATTGCACAGTAGTTTCTTTTGCAAACAATCAAAAAAATTTTTTTTTAAAGGGGACTAATAATATTGACCTCAAAATAGGTTTCAAAATATTTTAAACCTGCATTTATTCTAGCCAAAATAAAACAAATAAGATTTTCTCCAGAACAAAAAATATTATAGGAAATACTGTGAAAAAAGTATTGAATCTGTTAAACATCCTTTGGAATTTATAAAAAAATATATAATTCACAGGAGGGCTAATTATTTTTACTTCAACTGTATATTGTTTTGAATAATCGAGATTACAAGATAATCGTGATTATGATTTTTCGCACAATTGAGCAGCCCTAATACAGCGCTGCGAAAAGGGGCAGGATTAAACAAGATGATAAGACATTTAAAAAAGCAAGCGATTGGTTTATATTTTACATTTCTGCCCAGAGAAGTCATGTTTTGATCTTCGATTGGTCTTATGCAGTCACGTGATGTGACTTCACAGGTCAGAGTTCACCAAGCTTGAACTTTGCAAAGTAACGAACCGTGAAACCTGTCGCACAAGAGTGTGAAGGTTTAATTTAGCAGAGTAATCGCAGTTTTGCTTAAAATATTAAAATGCACACAATATTATGGGTGATATATCAGAGTAATATATTAGTATTATTATTAATTTCTCCCATAGGCAACTGAATCTGAAGTTCTAAAACAATCGAAAAAACGAGCGCATTTCCGCATTTAAGAATAAGGTCAATAGCTAAACCTTTGATCAGTTATGCGAACCCCAAACTTCAGTTTAAATACTGCCATCAGCAAAACCTTTAGGCTGTGGACATTGTAAAATATGTATTTTTCTCCGATAAGCCCACCTTTACTGTCTTTCCAACATCCGGGTGAGTTACAGTGTGGCGAAGCCCAAAGAAGCATACCATCCGTTTGGGCTGCAATTTCATGGCATTCCCTAGGCCAAATACTAGATAGGCGCGCCATTACTGAATCATTCTGGAGAACCAAGTGCACCCAATGGTTCAAACAGTGTACCCTGAAGGCAGTGCCATGTATCAGGATAATAATGCACCAAATACACACAGCAAGAGTGCTTTGATGAACATGAAAGTGAAGTTGAACATCTCCCATGGCCTGCAGAGTCACCAGATCTAAATTTTATTGAGCCAATTTGGGGTGTTTTGGAGGAGAAACAGAAAACGTTTTCCTCCACCAGCATTACGTAGTGACCTGGCCACTATTCTGCAAGAAGAATGGCTCAAAATCCCTCTGGCCAGTGTGCAGGACTTGTATCTGTCATTATCAAGACAAATTGATAAAAGTGTGCTTCATAGCCCTTTATATTGTTTCATTCGCTTTAATTGTTACTAAAGTAAATATACAATATTTTGCATATGAGCTCATTTTTTAGTGACAATACATAAGATTTGACAGTTTATTTGAATAAATATCAACCATTCTTTTATATGCAGCTTTAGAGACAGTACCTACCTAAAACAAAAGTTATGGCAGTGTTTATTAGCACTTGATAGGAATGGTCATTTACAGCTTAACCTTAAGTTTGACACGGCTAAATTATGCGAAAATATGGCTGCGTTCGTTAACGTTCCCTAAACAAATTATGCAATAATCCTTGAAACATTAGGTCTTTACATTATAAGCGCTTGTTGCCACATTTTAAACCATTTTAAACCACCACTCAAAATAACTAATGTTGATAGCCAAGTGGCTAAAGCACTGCATGCTAACTTCACATACCCGTCAATTCCGTCAGATATTACTACAGCATTTATAATCGCACAACAAAGACTGTTGATCATTAGACACATGTAATTCGAGTACAGTGTTAAAACATAGCTCACGTGCAGATAATATTACATTTAATTTAGACAATACTTATGCTAACGCTAGCATGCTATGCTATATTCTACACCTGGCGTTAACAAAAGTCGATAAAGCGGTGTGATCGCCACCAAAAATCTTCGGCTATATAGATGTATGTCAATTACCTGTTTATGTTTACAATTTAGGAAGTCGGGGTTACTTAATGGAAAAAACACGCGTCGGTTACCCAGAGGGAAAAGGCCGCTAACGTTAGTTTACATGCACGAACACACGCCTACATGCGCACGCGCAGATCACATCACGGTGAGCTAAAGAAACTGTAGAAATATCATTGTCCTGCAGGAGGCGCACACTGGCTTCTAAAAATTTATTTGGTCTGTGTAGTCAGGGGCGGATTAGGAGTGTGAAATGTACTCAGAAACAGATTCAGTGTAAAAATGGTATAATAACCTAGACTTAAAATAAATTATTAACGTTACACATTTAAACTGTACTTAAAGGGATAGTTCACCCAAAATTAAAAAGTCTATAATCATTTATTGACCCGTAACCTGTCACAAGCCTGTTTGAGTTTTTTTGTTCAGCTGAACATAAAATAAGTTATTTTGAGAAATGCTGAAATCTGGTAAACATTGGCTTCCATATTGTTTTTTTTCCATAAACTGTAAGTTAATTGTTACATTTTATAACATTCTTCAAAATATCTCAATTATCTTCTACAAGGGCAGTCAAAAAGGTTTGGAACACTTGGAAAGTTTTATTTTTGAGTGAACTATTCCTTTAAGAATTAAAAAAAGTAAAATAGGAAGAAAAAAAAAAAAACAAGAGCAGTGATTCTTGTTTCATTGTTTTTAAGTGGTTTTTATAAAAGGGGAAATGCAATGGCAAAGGTTAAAACATCTCTCAGATGCATACAACGTTTTGAAGTCTTTTAGACATGCATTAAATTAACAAAAAACATATTTAAGGCATTTTTTCTCAGCAAAGTTTGATGTGAAATTACTTAATTGTTTGTCATTGTTTGATTTGTATTGCCTTGCGCACTAGATCAGAATAATCAAACCGTTAGATTAGATTTTGATTTGCAGCATTTAATAGAAAAAAAAACAATCATTAATTGTATATTTGGCACTGAAATGTTAATCGTTAATCAAATTCTTATATACATATATATAATCTGACAAAAATGATTAGGTTATTAGGAAGAAAATGACATGTTACTAGGTCAAACTTTTGAAAGCTACTTTGATGGAAAGTCATAAGCTTAAATGCAGCATGAAAATGGCATCAGTGTTTATTTACAATTCAATTTCTATTAGATAGAAAAGTATAAAATGCATTGTGTTTTGTACTGTTTAAGTTCAAATAAAACTGTAAGAAGTTTGATTAGGTTAGGTCTGCACCACTTTATTTGCAATTTAGGATTTTAATCTCAGAATTAAGAAAACAAATTACTTATTTTAAAATGACATAAGACACTTTCAAAAGCTAAAATCTTAAATGAATGCTCACTGCATGTTTTGTTAAAGAAATACCAGATTTTGTGTTTCTTACTTCCAAACATCTTGACACTTAAAGTTAATGTAGCTATATGGCAAAATCTAAAAATCTAAAAATATTATAATATGGACATGAAACCTTTTACTGTTTCAGTAACATGTCGTTACCAAATAGTATTTTTTTTTAAACATATCAAACTTCTAAAAATAATTTGCCTGCATGTGATATTTTTTAAATAACAACAATTAAAAACAAACAAACAAAAAAAAATCACTCAAACATCAACAACAAGAAAAATAAAACATTATTCATATTAAAGTTTATTGTTCATATAATTCTAATTATTATTCTTAACTGCTACATTTATATGGCAGCAACATTTTATCATCTTCATCTGAAAAACTTTTAATATGTTATAGCTATTCATTTTAGAACGAGACTCTTTAGGGATTAGATAATATGTGTTTTTGATTTTTCAGTAGTTTGTATACTAATTATTGAAAACATAAGTGTACATGCTGGATTTAAAACTGACAAATTCATTGTTATGATTAAAATATGTTTGCAATATGACAATACAGCCACAAGATGGTGCTGAGCAGCTTGCCTCCAATGGTCGACAGTAAACACACACAGCGGGATTTTGTAGTTCAGCGATCCGTCTAAACCAGGGGTGGCGAACCTGTTTGGCATGATGAGCCAAAAAAAAAAAACTTTATCACTCCAAAGAGCCACACAACAGATGCGAAGTTCACTGCCTTTGGGAAATTCCTGGGCTACGGCAGAATGGAGAGAGGTGAAATGGCGCTCGAGATTTGAAGCCTTAAAATGTGACAACGAAGTCTGGCATATCAAGCAGAATGGCTTTCCATTTCTTTCAACAAAAAAATATAAATCCTCCCATTCAGATAAAAATGTTCTGCGCTCATCTTCGTATTTACGCTTAGCTGTACGCTTTCCTGACTCTGCCATGACGATTGATATTAACGAACTGCACATCACTCGTGTTGCGCCACAATCACACGGGGCTTCAGTGTCAACCCTTGACTGAAGGCGTGTCTGAAGTTAGAGCTAAAACGATCGTCATAGAAGCGTCAGAAAATGAAATTCAGTCAGCAATAGGCCACTGTCTAGCAGGTGTATTTGCATACAGCGATCTGATTGGCTGACGCGTCCGTTGGCGCTTGAAAAGTTGAGCTACTCCCAGCTTCTGTAGCGAGCAACGCTGAAGCCCCGTGTGAATGGGGCATTAGTCAATTGGTTAATGTATGTTAAATCGCGCGAGAGGTTGAGCCGCACAAGAGCAGTAAAAGAGCCGCAAGCGGCTCGCGAGCCGCGGGTTCGCCACCCCTGGTCTAAACACATTCTATTGCTCTTTTCAACAATATGTTCAATATATTTAATAACCAAGCTGCACATTTATAGTCTTTCTCTTAGATCCTCCAAAAATCTGATGTTTTTTGTTAGAGTTCTGGTAAGTATTGTCAGTGGATAAAAAGTGTTTTACTACAAGAGTGCTTTTCAATCCTTAGAAAGCTCCATGAGCTGCAGTAAGTGTGTATCAGATAAAAGCCTAAATGTGCAGTGTTTTTGAGTCTCCAAGACCAGGATTGAAAACCTCTGAACTAAAGGATGAAAAATAGTGTAAGATTAGTAAGAAAAATAAAATAGAATAAAATAAAGAGCGTAAACTACCGGCAAAAGGAAGAGTCTGACAATATGGGTCACACCTATATACAGTTGAAGTCAGAATTATTAGCCCCCCTTAATTTTTGGGCCTCCCTGTTAATTTTTCCCCCCAATTTCTGTTTAACGAAGAGAAGATTTTTTTCAACACATTTCTAAACATTATAGTTTTAATAACTTATTTCTAATAACTGATTTATTTAATTTATGCCATGATGATAGTAAACAATATTTTACTAGATATTTTTCATGACACTTCTATAAAGCTTAAAATGACATTTAAAGGCTTAACTAGGTTAATTAGATTAACTAGGCAGGTTTGGGTAATTAGGCAAGTTATTGTATAACGATGGTTTGTTCGGTAGACAGTCAAAAAAATTATTGCTTAAATGGGCTAATAATTTTGACCTTACAATGTTTTTTTAAACTGCTTTTATCCTAGCTAAAATAAAACATATAAGACTTTCTCCTGAAGGAAAATATTATCAGACATACTGTAAAAATTTCCTTGCTCTGTTAAACATCATTTGGGAAATATTTAAGAAAAGAAAAAGAAAAAAAGAAAAAAATCAAAGGGGGGCTAATAATTCTGACTTCAACTGTATATGAGATTTAGTGTTCCAAAGGAGAGGACTTAAACACAAAATTAGTCGTTTGGAATATTAAATAACAATTTGTACATAATTTAGGTTAAGTCAGTGTGGTGGCGCAGTAGGTGGTGCTGTTGCCTCACAGCAGTGTTGCCGGTTCAAGCCTCGACAGGGTCAGATGGCATTTCTGTGTGGAGTTTTCATGTTCTCCCCGTGTTAGCGTGAGTTTTTTCCCGGTGCTCCGGTTTCCCCCGCAGTCCAAAGACATGCGGTATAGGTGAATTGGATAAGCTAAATTTGTCCGTAGTGTTTGTGTGTGAATGACTGTGATGGGTTCCAGCTGGAAGGGCATCCGCTGCATAGGACATATGCTAGATAAGTTGGCGGTTCATTCCGCTGTGGCGACCCGATTAATAAAGGGACTAAGCCGAAAAAAAAATTAATGAATGAATGGATATACTTTAGGTTAGGAGTTTGGATTAGGGTTATCGCATTAATAATACTTATTTGCCATTATTACACTGCAATGTGTAAACATGTTTTCCCTTAAAACTGTATAAAAGTCAATGTAATCCTGCAGTAAATTATATGAATTTTCAAATCAAGACACTTCAAACAAAAACTGAAATCAAACAAATTATCAAATGTTTTTAACACAAAATGTTTAATATTAATTCACATAAAAGTTAATACAGATTTTTAACATACTGATTTTTTTTTTTACGACTGTGTGATATTTAAATCATAATCATAAAGTGCAAACTGAATGAACTCAGTAGGAATACTGCAGTAGAATTCAGCTAAAGGTCTAGTTCACCCAAACATGAAAATTCTACCGTCATTTATTCAGCGTTTACTTATTCCAAACCTGTCTAAGTTTCTTTCTTCATTTGAACACAAAGGAAGATATTTTGAGAAATGCTGAAAAAAAAAAAGTTTACTAATGCTTTGCTTCTTAGACTTTACACACCTGAAACCTGTCTATAGCACTTGTTCACTGCTGCTCTTATAGTTGTGTGAATTGCTTCCTTGTCCTCATTTGTAAGTCGCTTTGGATAAAAGCGTCTGCTAAATGACTAAATGTAAATGTAAATGTAATGTAACCTTTGACTTGCATAGTAATTGTTTTCCTGCTTTGGATATAAATGATTACAGGTTTTCAGCTTTCTTTTAAAACATCTGGTTTAGTATTCAATAGAAGAAAGAAACTCATACAGGTTTCTAACCACTTGAGAATGAGTAAATAGTGAATACATTTTCAATCTGGGTGAACTATCCCTTTAAGTTACATTCATTTCATATTTTCAGGTTACGTCAATGAAAAAGATTTGCGGAAATACAGTCATTTAAAATCTCTTTGTAAACATGCACAATTAGCAAAACCTACAGTAGCTTTTAATCCTAGTCACAAGAACTATGCTCACTTAAGAACTTCTCAGTTAGTATGTCTCATTTAGCATAGATTCAGATCACCAGATCATCATACAGAACAGAAACATACAAAATATGCAGATTTTAGTTTCATAAACTAGATCAGAATACTGTAGTTGGTCTCTGGCTTGTTATGCCCATAATGAATGGTGGTGCAGGTAAGAGACCATCAGAGCTGTAGATGGGGCAAGCTTTAAATTTACAGGGCCAGTCTGTCCAGAGATAGCGGACAGCCGTAATAGCAGCAGGGCATGGTGGTATTTCTACAAAGATGTAATTCAATCCACTGCTTGAAATGGCAACAGGTGTCCATTTGTCGTCTGTTTCACACATCTTATCCTCAGAGCAGCAGATCTATGGTAGAAATAAACACAACTGGTAAGCCGAGGTCAATTCAACAGTATTTTCTCACATCAAACAAACCCAACCTTTAATTGAATCTTTGATTAATTGTTTTAAAAATAAAATTCACAATATTCAAATTAGATATGAACTTGAAAATATACTTCATTACGCACACCTCTAATTTGCAAATATTTAATTAGCCAATCACATGGCAGCAACTCAATATAATAAGCGCATTGTGAAAACAGAGGTTACATATAAAAATGATTAATTTGATTATATATTGTTTTGATGTGTGTTTCTATGTATTAGGTTCTTGTTTATTTTTCTTTTAGTAAATGGGTATTTGTTGTGGGTTTATATTCTTTGTTTAATTGTTTAAATATGCTCCAAGTTAGGTAGTTTATGTTATCTTCTTAAGCACACGAAAGGACAGGTAGCTCCTAATTATCTATTAACTTAAGTCCACGCAAGTGAATGTCAAATATCAATGAGTAAAAGAAATAATTTAAATTTATTTTCAGGATGTAATTATACATGAATATGATGCAGGTATTTTATTCATTTGTTTGAATGATTTGGGAATTAAGATTTATTTATTTATTTATATTTATGACCCCTCTGTCATTTCCAAAGTAGTGTGGTCCCATTAATTTAAGAGCCACGTTTTGGTTACATCTTAACATCCGGGCCTCAAAAACTTGTTACATTTGTTAAATTTACTTGCTGGTTTAAGTAATAAATATATGGATTTGCGTTTTGGTTTTCCTTGTTTGAAAATGAAAAAGAGATTTATTTATTTTTTTGCAAATCACGCCCTCTGTTTCCTTGGAATAACCCTGATATGCTCATAGACATGGTCAAGATGATCTGCTGAAGCATCATTATGGGGAATAAGTGGGGATTTGTGTGATTTTGAATGTGGCGGGGTCTAATTATTTCAGAAACTGCTGAAAAAGGTTATCTGGTCTGATGAGTCTAGATTTCTGCTGCACCATTGTAGTTTTAGGGTAAAAACTGTAGAGTATATAACTTGAAAGCATGAATCCAGCCTTGTATCAATCAACAATTCAGGTTGCTGTTGGTAGTGTAAATATTTTCCTGGAGCACTTTCAGCCAATTTAGTTCCAACTTGAGTCCGGTTTCTGACCAAACCTAGGTGACCACATTGTGATGGCTTGCATCAGTGCCGTTTTATTTTAAGCATGTTTCTAAGTGTAAGTTAAATTATTTGGCATTCATGGTCTATAAAATTTTAAATGTGAGGTAAATTTAATGCAATAAAACATTACATTAATATATATACCTATAATAAACCGACAGAATTTATACAGTTTAATTCAGAATTATTAGCCCCCATGAATTATTAGCCCCCGTTTATTTTCTTTCCCCAATTTCTGTTTAACAGAGAGTAGATTTTTTTCAACACATTTCTAAACAATAATTTTAATAATTCATTTCTAATAACTGATTTTATCTTTGCCATTATGACAGTAAATAATATTTTACTAGATATGTTTCAAGATACTTCTATACAGCTTAAATTGATATTTAAAGGCTTAACTAGGTTAATTAGGTTGACTAGGCAGGTTGGGGTAATTAGGTAAGTTATTGTATAATGATGGTTTGTTCTGTAGACAATCGAAAAAAACATAGCTTAAAGGGGCTATTAATTTTGACCTTAAAATGGTTTTTAAAAAAATTAAAAACTGCTTTTATTTTAGCCAAAATTAAAGAAATAAGACTTTCGCCAGAAGAAAAATTTTTTACCAGACATTCTATGAAAATGTCTTTGCTCTGTTAAACATCATTTGGGAAATATTTAAAAAAGAAAAAAAAAATTCAAAGGGGGCCTAATAATTCTGACTTCAATTGTACACCTATAATAAATTGACAGAAAGCAGCATGATGCTGAACAAAATCGGTGTTACCTAAAAATCTCAAAAAAGGGCAAAAATATATCTGTAATGATGTTAGTGCTTAACACATTTTGAACTCTGACTAACCAGCTACGAGTTTCGAGCAGTTGGTGAGCAAACTAAGCACTGATAGAATACATGTAATTTGTGAATGTATTTGAAAATGTAACATTCTGCAGTGCATTTAACTAATTTAAGGACATTTGAGATTTCAGTCATCATACATTAGACATCCTTCATCTTCTCATCAGTGACATGCAGTGAAAACAGTCTCTTTTTGGTCACTGCGTAATGATTTTGTGACACCTTTAATGCTTTTGCACTGTCCATGTTTGCTGCATTTATAAAGTGTCCATGTCTTGAGGTCTTATGTTTCTATGAGATTCTATGCATAATTTGATTGGACAGGAATAACAAATCAGATTGCTTTTTAGCCAATCACCATGGCAAAGAAAAAATAAACATATAAAGTCACTGCAATTTAAAGGAAAATAGCACAGCACACACTTAATAGCGAAGTACAGATACCACACAAAAATTTACTCAAGTAAAAGTAGACCTTTTAAAACTACTTAGTGAGGTACAATTCCTGAGAAAAACTACTGTTACAGAAAATAGATTATTTCTAATTCATTACTTTGAACCAAAGATGTCCACAGGCCAAAGTTGGTCCATGGTATCCTTTGATTTGGCCCACCATCACATCTGAGAAGAGATTGTCATTTCTAATTTAACATAACCTTGTTTTTGTTTGTTTTATTGCTCAGCTGCAAAAAGCCAACTAAAATGACATGTTTCAATTAAACATATCTGTAAATGAATCTGATTTTATAAAACGTAAAGATAGACAGACAGAAGACAATGCAGAAAACATCAGCAAGCATATATATCCATTAGTTAATATGAAGCAATGTTTTCTAGTTTTAGTTTTTTAATATCAAATAAATGAATTAGGAAATTACCCATGACAGCTTTAACGTAATATTTTTTTGATATAGTTACCTTCGCCCCACCACCCTCAATCAAGTTTGGTTTTTGGCCCTTCATAAAAAAAAGTTTGGGCACCCCTGCTTTAAACCAATGTTGGCCAGTATATGAGCAATGCCTTACCTCAAAGAAACCAGCTTCATTACTGGCCTTAATATCCTGATTAAACACAATGGTAATGTAACTGTTGCCGAGCACGGCTTGAGTAGGGAAAGGTCCTTGGAAAGATACATTCTTCTCCCCATAGGCAACAGCTCTTGCTCCAAGCACAAGTCTGAAGGCCACATCCTGTTTATCCTCTGGATGAATACTATTGAAACACCCACCCAAAATCAGCATTAGACTCCACTTCTATTAGACAATTGGAATAAAGTTTCCATTCCTTCTCACCTGCCCCAAGGGGACTTTTCATCAGGTACATCAACAGCAACAGCCATGAAGGTGTTCTTCATGCGCTCATTAGGGACAAAGCCATAGTCTGCG
This sequence comes from Danio aesculapii, assembly GCF_903798145.1. NCBI lineage: Eukaryota > Metazoa > Chordata > Actinopteri > Cypriniformes > Danionidae > Danio > Danio aesculapii. The sequence goes on from NC_079452.1 coordinate 56,431,268, forward strand.
GTCTGATGCCAGCGTATTTCTCTGAAGCCATCCTTTGGATCATTTGTCTTATATGTGCATAGCTAGAAATAAAATGAAAGTGCAATTTTGTGTTATACACTCTCAGCCAAAATAATTATATAGAAATCTCTTATAGTTGCCATGGCTCCGTTTATCTGATCAAGAAATACAGTATAAAACACATTAACTTCAGATCATTCAGACACCTGTTGATGTGGTTCTTAATTTGGTAACATTGTTTTAATTAGGCCACATTACTTAGAAGTGTCCTTGTTACATTCATCTACATACTATAGTAACTTCAAATTATGCATACTGTAAATACAGTGAATAAGTGTTGTTAATTAACATTACTAATAGTACAATTACACTTTAAAAATGACAAAATAGAGTGTAACCATTTAATTACTGTAAATTATTTTGGTGTTAATTATTATCAGTGTTGATACAGTTGACATCAGAATTATTAGCCCCCTGTTATTTTTCCTTAATTTCCGTTTAGCGAAGGGAAGATTTTTTCAATACATTTCTAAACATAATAGTTTTAATAACTTATTTCTAATAAATGATTTATTTTAGCTTTGCCATGATAAGACACTTCTATACAGCTTAAAGTGACATTTAAAGGCTTAAGTAGGTTAATTAGGTTAACCAGGCAGGATTGGGTAATTAGGCAAGTTATTGTATAATGATGGTTTATTCTGTAGACGAAAAAAATATAGCTTAAAGGGGCTAATAATTTTGACCTTAAAATGGTTTTTAAAAAATTAAAAACTGCTTTTATTCAATCCAAAATAAAACAAACAAGACTTTCTCCAGAAGAAAAAATATTATCAGACAGACTGAACATTTCATTGCTTTGTTAAACATAATTTGGGAAATATTTAAAAAAAAAAAAATTCAAAGGGGGGGCTAATAATTCAACTGTATATTTAGATTACTATAATCTAAATATACAGTTGACATATTTAGATACTATACGTTTACTCTAATTTTATATAAATAACACTTAAAATGTAGTGTATCCCAGTTTCCATAGAAAATATTAAGAGTAATAAACTATAAGATGTTTCAAAGCACAAAATCAGCTGATTAGAATTAACTGTGAAGGACTGGGACAAGTCTAAATTATTACTGCCAAAAGGTTTGCTTTATCATCCAAATAATTGAACGATATTATTATTATTCATAAAAAAAAAAATATATATATATATATAATTATTACAAACTACTTCTAATTAGTATTAGAAATAGGCATGGGACGATAATTGTTTTTAAGGCATACCGCGCTTTGGAAAAGTCAAGATTTTAAACCACCAAAATTTTCTGCTATACCATTCCTTTCGTTTTTTTAGGATAACAGTATCTCCAGCAGAAAAGATATCCAATGCCGTTCTGAATTTTCTGTTTTTGAAATTAACAAAGACAGCAGGAGTCTATAATTAATTTGAATTATTTAGCCTGACATGTTTACTGCTCCAAAATATTTTAAATGTTTCTTAAAATAAAATATATCGTGTTCAAAGGCAAAAAAAGATTTTTTTTTTTTTTACCCAGACATTTAAAAAGAATATATTTTAGGGTAGTGATCACAATACCGTGAAACTGTGATATTTTTATCCAAGGTTATCATGCTGTCAGAATCTTATAGCGGCCCATGCCTAATTAGAAATAATGACACATAGGTCGTGTCCAAAATATTAAGACATATTTTATCCAGTACTGACTATTTAAAAGCACCTGAACAAATCCAAATGGAAAGTCTAATGCAGTCTGGCCCTCAGAGCCTTCATGGAAAGCTATTCTCCAGTCATCAATCATGCCAGGGAAAGTGCAGTTGTATTTATCCCTGTTGTAGTTTGCATTAGCCTCACCTGAGGTTAGAAAAAAGAAGGGATAAAACAGCAAGTGTTTGCACATTGTACAACTGCTATAAAGAAGCATTCTAAATGTACTACCTTGGTACCATATGACTCCGGTTATTGTCATGTTGAGTAATGGATGGATCATGGCATTCCACAGCACTGAACTGCTCCAGGTATTTTGCTCACTGCAGTCAATTCAGTTATAGAAGTTGAGAATGTTAAATAAGAGAAAAATCACTTCACTGTACTTTACTGTAGTGTATTATACTAAAACTATTTAAGCAACCTCATTTACCTATGTAGGTCAATGACAATTAGGAGTGTCTATAGTTTAAATCATGACCATAGTTTCATAAATCATGACAAAAATGTTTGTAATTTAATACCATGTAGTGTTTAAAACATGAGTGTGCACAGTTTAATCTTCGATAAAAGTATGTTTTCCCAATGTAACCTTTTAAATACCATAATCTGTCATTGTTAATTCATTACAATCAACACATTTAAGGTTGCTGCAGAACATACTCTAAAAATATATAAACTATTGTAACAATTATTATCAATCATTTATCAATACTAACAATTGCATAACAATTAAAATTGCAAGGGCTACTGAAGGCAATACCTTATTTCTAAATTGTTACCACCCAGCAAACAATGTTATGTTTAATAGATGTCTAATAGACATCTAAATGTAGACAGCTTGGTTAAAACAAGGCTGTCAGTAAAAATCTACTAAACATCTAAGAATAGCCCAAAACTAGACTAGTCGTATATTAGACAGACTTTATATGTGTAGTCATTAATTTCTGTTTATTTGATGACTAGTCTAGTTTTGGCCTATTCTAAGATGTCTATTAGATTTTCACTGACAGCCTAAAGTTAACCTTGTTTTAGCAAAGATGACCGTTTAGACATCTATTAAACATCTATTAGACATCTTTTAAAAACAAAAAAATGCTTGCTGGTGTTTTGTATGTTATCCCTAGTAAATTACATACTAGTGTACGAGTACTCAAATTAAAGATGACACAAATCCCCGCAAAATGTAACAATATAACACTTAATAACATAGTAAAACAGTGTATTCTGGTATCATACCTGATAACTGAGTTCTTTAAGCCACATTTGTGAAGTGCCCTTGGGGATGACCAGGCCTCAACAGGTGTTCCTCCCCAACTCGAATGAACCAGGCCTATGGGATAGTTCCGTTTCTCATAGAGGTAACGGCCAAAGAGCCAGCAAACTGCAGAGAAATGACTGAAATCCTTTCCACCAAGCAAGCCTTGAATGATGAACACACAAAGATAACAAGAACAGCTGTTGATCTCACTTCATGAAAAATGAGGTGTTATGCATAAAGCCTGCTAACACAAAAACAAGAAAAAAGTTCAAAGCCAAATTCCATACCTGGTGTTGGTTTGGACCAAGGAACTTCCACTCCTGCGAGATCAGTTAGTTCCTTTTTGCTTTGTTCCAGCGCAGCCTGGAAAATTCTCACATCTGGGAACTTTGAGGCCATGGTTAGTTCCTCTGTTGCATTAATCACCTATTGAAGAACAAGACCTTATGATACACACCCGGAAGATGTGGCTAGCTGTGTTTCCATTACAAACTGCTGCAAAACCTTTGAAGTAATTATTAAATGTTTATAAAATACTTGCAAAAATTGACAGTTTCTATTATCCAGAGTTTATGTGACCAAAACTTGTCCTTGTGTGACAACAAATTCTAAAAATCATGCAGACAGATATATTCTATAGGTTTAGTTATATCACAGCCAACACACTCGTCATTATTTTTAATAAAGGGAGACATTAGACAAACATTAAGAGCAAGGTAGTACTCCCTGTACTTGATAGCAGCCACTAATGTGTTTCTTCCTGGAAAGTTATAGTGGATGATTTTGTGCGATATATTGACATTTTTGCAAAATGGACATTTCCATTAGGCACATTTTTGCTTCCCATTTTCAATTTACAAGGGTAATGAAAATGTGCCTACTGTCACATTTGATGTTAAAAGAAATTTATTTACCTGGCCAACAGTGAATGCCATGTTACTTTGTCCACTACATAACCAGATGTCTCCAAAGAGCACATCTTTAAGAACAATCGAGCTATTAGTTGTGCTCTGATATGCAGTCAGTGTGTATGGACCACCAGCCTCCATAGGTTTGAGAGTTGTACGCCAAATACCTGCAAGACAAATGAACTTTCATTCCTTAGTATTTATCAAACCAGATATTCATTATTCTTTCTTTATATTTGTAATGAAATAAAATCTTAAATTCCTCTTGAAATCAAACTGCAAAAAATTCTCTTGTTAGCTCACATCTCTGAGACAGTTCACAAAGATGGTGCCCTCCCAATAGCAGTAATTCCATGGTATGTATGAAAATGTATTGCGCACATGCTGCAATATACTTCTAAGTCCTCCATTTACCTAACTGATTTACAAGTAACGAATAAGGAAAGACTTAAATCCCCACAGGAATAAGTATTCAGTCTGAACGTCGAGGCAATAAAAGTGCCACTGCTTTGATTTGACAGTTATTTTAGCAATAGTAATATGATCATTCAATAAGCAAATAATAATAGACAAGAACAATAAGAAGATGAACAGAACACAAAATGCAAAGAGGTTAATGTGCAATTAGTTTATATTAGATTCATCTGCTTGCCAGTATAATGTGCATTAAGGTAACTGAATTCGGTCTTTACAGCGTTAAGGCATAATCCACGTTAAGCATAAAGATAATTAAAACGTGCTTTATGTGGTATTTTATAAATACAGTTGAAGTCAGAATTATTAGCCTCCCTGTTTATTTGTTTCCCCAATTTCTGTTTAACAGAGAAAATAATTTTTTCAACAAATTTCTAAACATAATATTTTAATAACTTATTTCTAATAACTGATTTATTTGATCTTTGCCATGATGACAGTAAATAATATTTGACTAGATATTTTTCAAGACGCTTCTATACAGCTTAAAGTAACATTTAAAGGCTTAACTAGGTTAATTAGGTTAATTAGGCAGGTTAGGGTAATTAGGCAAGTCATTGTATAATGATGGTTTGTTTTGTAGACTATCAAAAAAAAAATTGCTTAAAGGGACTAATAATTTTGACCCTAAAACGTTTTTTTAAAAAATAAAAAAATACTGCTTTTATTCTAGTTGAAAAAATATTATCGGACATACTGTGAAAATGTCTTTGCTCTGTTAAACATCATTTGGAAAATATTTTTAAAAAATTCAAAGGGGGCTACTAATTCTGACTTTCAACTGTATATTAGATCATTATACACATGGGTCAAACAATTACTACTGTAATTTCTCGTGGTCTAGTTACTTTTTTCCAGAGGGAGGCTACAAACTGATTATTCTCATTTGTTCTGTAGTTGAATGAACTTTGATCACATTGTGGTTGTCTTAGAGATATAGTGTTTATGACAAGTAAATTGTAAACCTGCTATTCGATATTAAATCAAATTGTGATAAAATTTATGTTCATAACAATAATAAGCTCTGGACTTTTTTTACTCTATATTGACATAAGAGTCAATCATACAGCAGAAATGTACAACAATGCATAAATTTGACTTTAACATGCTAAAATTACTTGATTTAGATTTTGTATTATGTCAACATGCCTCCTCATTCATTTCACTTCTTGTGTGTGTTGTGTATGAGCTTGCTCAATGTGCATGAGCAAATGGGTTGTCGCATTGCAGTAAGTTTTAATTACACATGACTTTTCAGGGCTCAAAATTTAGGATTTACCAAATTTATCTGTGACCACACCAAAAATAAATAAATTATTATTTCTTAGCCAAAAATTTTA